>NC_052945.1:16156878-16456878 GCF_013358895.1 Oreochromis aureus
AGGTTTCCCCAAATCTTATAAACAGTACATTTGCATAATGACTGAAGCCAGCCCACTGAAGGAACAATGGGCTGGGAGGTCCTTCAGCGGGCTGGCTTCAGTCATTATGCAAATGTACTGTTTATAAGATTTGGGGAAACCTGCAGTCAACTGAGACTGAAGAAGTCACTTGGATGAGTGACGAAACGTTTCTCCCACAAAACGCTACGTCCAGATGAACAGAATCAACTTTTGGAGATTTACTTTCCTGGATGATTGAGAATGCATCAAGATGTTGTAACAAGTCTCTCAGCCACTCCTATCTTCCCTGGACAAACACCACCTCTTTTGGATTTCTCAGTCCTGCTTCTCAGTATTTTCACTGCACCCACTTTACTCAGACTGGATTTGCCTTTCTATTACATGCCCAGATCCAGTTCTAATTGCCTTCTGACAAAAGCCAATAAAAAAACAAAAACAAAAACAAACACAAAAAACTGCACCGCCTGAAACACACAGTTCCAGTTTGCTTGCTTGTTGGTTTGTTTGTTTAAACCTTGTCCTGGTTTTGGACTTTAGTTTTTGCTTGATTTTTTGTCCCCAGCTTGTTTCCGGTGTGTCTCCCTGCTTACTTACCAAAAAAAAAAAAAAAAAAAAAAATTCTTTACTTCTTTTACTGTCAACTGGCTTTTTTCTGCATTACTTTCAACCAAAGGTGAGCGGTTTGAACTTTTAATCTGAATTTAATAAAAGTGTATCTGATTATGTAATAGTCAATGCATTCAAGCAGAAGTTGATCACAAAGGTCTGATTTGTCAAGCAGTACTGTCTGATGAAAATTTAAATTTGTCTTTCATTTTTCATTCTTGCTCATGGATGATTTTGTGTAAAACATACTTGCCTAAGTAAGTGGGTGGACAGATTTGAAGGTAAAGTATTAACATGCATCCCTGATGGGTGCAGATATTGATACTGATGTGATCTGTTAACTGTGAAACATAAAATCTTTTACTAAAAACACGAGTGCTGCAACATTGTTTCCCACACACCCCCAACACAGACTGTTCACACTTCTGCCCTCGGGATGAAGGTTTAGAAGTGTGAAATCCAGAACATCTTGACTCAGCAACTCCTTCTTCCCCACTGCTATCAGACTCTTGAACAGCTGACCTATTTTACACTAATCATAATTTTTGCACATTAGGTCATCTTACATATCAAACCAGCATATTAAGCTCATAGCTCTTTTGCACATAAATCTATTTAATACCTCAAACTTTTTTGGTCTCCATTTATTTATTCATGCTGTTTGTATTTTATCTATTTGTACATATTAACCGGCATCTGTGTGTGGACAGCAGAGAAAGAATTTCATTGCACAGAGAAATGCTTTTCTTTGTACACATGACAATAAACGCTTTGAATCCTAAATCTTGAAAAATTGTTCTGCAGTCCAATGCAAACATTTTGGAATGTACATTCTCCAGAGCCGTGGGATGCGCCCCGAAGTTGGGGGTGGGGAAGTTTAGGGTGTAGGACATGAAGTGTACATAGCATTCCATTCCTCTTGCCACATTCTATGAAATCTTTGAACAAGCAGACCCAGCTGCACACAGCACACAAGAATAATCAGCCTAAACTGGACTGAACTGGTTTGTTTGTTGTTGGTTGTTAATTTATTTCGCTCATGTAAACAATATACAAAGTTCATTTAGCAAAGAAAAAAAGAGAAAAAAATTGTATACAAAATAAAGCGACTACATTTCAATATTGCTTCAACTGTTTTGATTCAGTTCCATATTGAAAAGGAGTGGGAAGAAGTATACACTTAATTAATCCCACCCCCTCCCACCACTGGTCCACACAGCCGAAAAAAAATATATCACTCACGTCACATTACTACACTGGTACAGCACATGTGAGTGAGATTCTTCTGTGCAAGCTTCACAAGCAATAGTGGTGTGCAAAAATATAAGACACATAAGAAACAAGCAAAATATAAGAACAGGAATGTAAGAATTATAATAATAAATATATCTCCAATTATAATTATAAGAATGTATGCACATTACTAATATGTTTGCCAAAGGTATATATATCTCAGTGCATCTATATGTGTGTCTCTTTCCTAGCGTTTTCCCAGCACGGGGTCCACTGCGTAGCTCTGTCTTCTCCATTTGGATTGGTCTTGGGTGTTCTCTGGGGCGAGAGCCACTGCGCGCATGTCTTTGGTGATTGTGTCCATCCACCGCTTCTTCGGGCTTTCTCGTAGTCAGTGGCCTCCAGGGCCGAGTCGGAGCGCTGTTCTTGACACCGAATTCCCCTCACTGCGCATGACCTGTCCATACCACCGTAGGCGCGCTTCCCTCATCTACTTTTCGATTGGGGCAGCTCCAAGTCGTTTTTTAACATCTTCATAGCTGGCATATATGAGGGGGCAGACAGAAATTTAAAGGGGACATATGGTGGTAATGGAGGCAGGAAAGGGGTGGGGTGCTCTGCTCTGGATAGCTGTTTTTGTCATGTAATTTAATTGCACTTTGTCAGGCCTCTACCCTAAGATCTGACCTACTTGGGTGTCCCACCTGAAGGCTAAGCTTCTGCTGGTCTAGCTTTTAGGGTCACTGAGGCACGCAAACCTCCTGACCATGTTAAGGTGGCAATCCCTCTGGGGGAAAACGGAAAAACAAAACAACAAAAAATAAATTTAAATATTACTCATCAGATTCTAACAACGAAAAACATGACATTTACCTTAATTAGATGGCCTATATTAAATACATTCGAACCCAACAATAGTACTTCTCACTATTGCCAATACAAACCGGATTCCAAAAAAGTTGGGACACTAAACAAATTGTGAATAAAAACTGAATGCAATGATGTGGAGATGGCAAATGTCAACATTTTATTCAGAATAGAACATAAATCACGGAACAAAAGTTGAAACTGAGAAAATTTATCATCTGAAGGGAAAAATATGGTGATTCAAAATGTCATGGTGTCAACAAATCCCAAAAAAGTTGGGACAAGGCCATTTTCACCACTGTGTGGCATCTCCCCTTCTTCTTACAACACTCAACAGACGTCTGGGGACCGAGGAGACCAGTTTCTCAAGTTTAGCAATAGGAATGCTCTCCCATTCGTGTCTAATACAGGCCTCTAACTGTTCAATTGTCTTGGGCCTTCTTTGTCGCACCTTCCTCTTTATGATGCGCCAAATCTTCTCTATAGGTGAAAGATCTGGACTGCAGACTGGCCATTTCAGTACCCGAATCCTTCTCCTACGCAGCCATGATGTTGTGATTGATGCAGAATGTGGTCTGGCATTATCTTGTTGAAAAATGCAGGGTCTTCCCTGAAAAAGATGACGTCTGGATGGGAGTATATGTTGTTCTAGAACCTGAATATATTTTTCTGCATTGATGGTGCCTTTCCAGACATGCAAGCTGCCCATGCCACACGCACTCATGCAACCCCATACCATCAGAGACGCAGGCTTCTGAACTGAGTGTTGATAACAACTTGGGTTGTTCTTGTCCTCTTTGGTCCGGATGACATGGCGTCCCACATTTCCAAAAAGAACTTCGAATCGTGAATTGTCTGGCCACAGAACAGTCTTGCATTTTGCCACACTCCATTTTACATGATCCCTGGCCCAGTGAAAACGCCTGAGCTTGTGGATCTTGCTTAGAAATGGCTTCTTCTTTGCACTGTAGAGTTTCCGCTGGCAACGGCGGATGGCACGGTGGATTGTGTTCACTGACAATGATTTCTGGAAGTATTCCTGAGCCCATTCTGTGATTTCCTTTACAGTAGCATTCCTGTTTGTGGTGCAGTGTCGTTTAAGGGCCCGGAGATCACGGGCGTCCAGTATGGGTTTACGCCATTGACCCTTACGCACAGAGATTGTTCCAGATTCTCTGAATCTTCGGATGATGTTATGCACAGTGATGATGATAACTGCAAAGTCTTTGCAATTTTTCGCTGGGTAACACCTTTCTGATATTGCTCCACTATCTTTCTGCGCAGCATTGTGGGAATTGGTGATCCTCTACCCATCTTGGCTTCTGAGAGACACTGCCACTCTGAGAAGCTCTTTTTATACCCAATCATGTTGCCAATTAACCTAATTAGTGTTAATTGGTCTTCCAGCTCTTCGTTATGCTCAAATTTACTTTTTCCAGCCTCTTATTGCTACTTGTCCCAACTTTTTTGGGATTTGCTGACACCGTGAAATTTTGAATCAACACATTTTTCCTTTAAAATGATACATTTTCTCGGATTAAACTTTTGATCTGTCACCTACGTTCTATTCTGAATAAAATGTTGACATTTGCCATCTCCACATCATTGCATTCAGTTTTTATTCACAATTTGTTTAGTGTCCCAACTTTTTTGGAATCCGGTTTGTATTAACAAAACTCAAAAGGGTTAGGCCAAGTTATAAAAAAAAAAAAAGACATTCACCAAGTCTTGAAAAATAAAACTGAAAAATAGAAATAAAGAATAAAATATCTATCCAGATCTTTACAGCCAACAACATAAAATCTTAATTGAATGGCGTAATTCTCAAATAAATATGCAAAATAAAGTAAGAATGAAATATCCATCCATTCGCTTCTGAGTATCCTTTTCAGGGTCCTGGAGGGCGCTGGAACCTATTCCAGCTGTCTTAGGGCGAGAGGCGGGGTACACACTGGACAGGTTGCCAGTCTGTCGCAGGGCTAACACACAGAGACAGAGACAGACAACAGCTTGAAGGCTGTGGCAAGATGCTGCAAAACCCGCAGTGCACCCATGCTTTCTCCTTCCTTCTTCTTCTTCTTCTTCTTCCATTTTAACGGCAGCTTGCATCCAGAGAAGTTGCATTACTGCCACCCTCTGGTGTTACTTAGACCGCATCTAGCTCTTTAAATCCTCTTAAATAATCCCGTACTTCTCAGAAACCGGAGAACCACTCTTTTCCTTTCATGACATCCTAGCAATTAAGGGAAAATTACAAAAATGTTTCTAACAAATACAATGAAGAACTTTGAAACAATTCACTGTCCACTACAGTTGCTATGATTTTGTACACCTGCCCTGCCTACTGAGAAACCTGACACTGGGTTATTTGCATACTAACAGCGACTAGATGTTTAGCTGGGGGGAGGGTGAGTCGGGGTTCCCTGCCGAGTCCTGTGTGAGCCTGCGCACAAACAGAGCACGGAGGGAAAGAGCGAACGAGGTGCGAAAACTATCATCTCATTTGTGCCTTTTCTAGCGGATTTTTCAGCTACTGTAGTAAATCTTGTCCATATCCAGTTTGTGGGTAATCTATTATTTTCTTTCTCAATTTCTAAAAGTTTGACTTAAGGGGACAGGACGTTTGTTTAAGGGGGCTTGGCCCCTCTAGCCTCAGCCTATAGCCGGCCCCGGTTCATGGGTTATTTTTACTTATTTAATCTCACATTAAATCTCACATTTTGGAGAAAAATGACATCTGGAATAGTGTATAAACAGTTTTAAACATATTTATCTATCTATTTTTTGCATGCTGCAGCAATCCCATTACCCTTACATCCCACGGCCTCGGCATTTTTCGTTCACAGCAGAGCTGGACTGGCCATCGGCCCAGAGGGCCCATGGTGATATTTTGTTTTTATGGGCCGATAGGTTTTTTTGTTTGTTTATTTTTTTCTGTAAAGGTATAAACAATGAAAGGTGGTGGATTGGCCAGTATCTCATGATTGACTCTGGGCTGGACCAATTACTGCTAAGGGGGTCAGATGCACCCTCCCCCTTGCTTGGGCGACAGCTCTGAAAGCATTATCACAGACAAACAGAAGAAACTGGTACTGAGGTGAAAAGGAATGCGATTTGTCCCGTACTTTAGCTAGAATGAGAAAAAGACATAAAGCTGGAGTTATTCTGTGTCTTTATGCTCCGCAGCTGCCCCTTCCCTTATTCTCTCTCCCTCCCTCTCCTGTTTCTACTTCAATCATGAAACTGACCAATGATCAGCTGATCAGCTTTTCTGTCTCAAGTCCCGTCTTTCTCATTTGTTTATCGCCCACTTTGCGCCGGAAAGAGGAAACCAGCTGGAGTCGTATTAAACAACAGCAGCACGTTTAAGCTTGATAAGCTATTGTTAAAATTTATTTAATATTAATTTCTAGTATCAGCTGATGTTTGTTGGAGCCACAGCCGTACAAGCTGCTGGTCATAATATCAGTTTGGATATGTGGTGAGAGGGAAACATGAAGATGAAACCAGGAGATGTCCTTACTGAATCATCAGAGCTGAACAGGTGATGGAGAAACAGGTTTACCTTTTAAGTGACATGAATGAGTTGAAGGGAAGTTATGAACTATTTCTGAGAGACAAATAACACCAGGATCCTTTTCTAAGTAGCTGACAGCTGGTAACTGTGCAGGAGCGGGTCTAGCAAAGTTTTGCCAGGGGGCCAGGTAGGGCATTAACAGGTAAAGGGGGGGGGGGGGACAAGGAAATACTTTTCTTTCTTATTCTCATTTAAAATGTCTGGTTTTTAATAAATAATTATCTGAATCTTACAACTAAAGTGGCCATCTGATGTAAAATGAATGTATGTGAAAAGAACACTTATAATTAACATTTAAATGCTCTATGCCACAAGCCTAGTTTTGTTAATCATTTTCTTCAACAACTGCATGATCTGTCACTATAAATTATGAGATGTAAATATCTTTATTTCACAAAGGAGGGTTCAGTGTATCTTAATCCTGTATGCTAAAAGAGGTAATAAAGGAAGCACTGAAGTACCTTTTCCTGAGCATTTTTAAAAATCAGTCAGCTTTTATAATGATTGCTGAAATAAGGTTACAGGAAACATGAAAGTAAATGCTAAACGTGAGTGAACTGTTTCAGGAGGAAAATACAAGAAAGCATTATCAGGGGAGGAAACACAAGAGAATTAATCAAGACAAAAATCAAAACAAGAATTCAACAATATGTGCAGAAATAATTAAAATGTAAAAATAATAAAAATAATTAAAAAGAAACTCAAAACCCTGAACTGAAACCCAAACTGTAATATATTCACCAATAATTCTAAGCCCAGAAAAAGCAAAATGGCAGGAAGATGACTGAAGTAGCTGCTGATTTCCTACAACATTACTTATGCCTATTTCTCACTATTTGTCATGTACACACATGGTATAACTACAACAAACAAGTATTTGTCTTTAGAACTATGAAGTTAAGTGTTGGATAAGGTTTAGTATTTAACTGATAAGCACTTACATTAAAAATGAATGCTCCCATCACAATGAACCCACAGTATACACATCAACTTAAATCATTAAATTATGATATTTAAAACAAGCAACAAAATCAAAATGCATTTGGAAACTGTAATCTCAGACTCTTACAATTAAAACCATAAATCTCAGGTTTAAATGGGGAAATGCATTACATGTCTTCACGCTCTGCTATAAGTGATTAAAAAGGTATTACTAATTTTTTAAAAAAAAGAAAGAAATCAAAACATGGTTTAGACCATGGTTTAGCATTTTTAATTGATATCTATAATATTCAAAATGCTCTTTGTATATAAATGTATTAAAAGTCAAAAGTACACATCAACATAATATTCAAAGAGAGCTAAACAAAAATTACTGTGATAATATGTAAAGACCTCCTGTCTCTATCAGTGTTTCCTCAGGGATGTCCTGTGAGTCATCAGGCCTCAGCTGTTTCTGTGGAGCAAATCAGAAATGGATCAGCTGCTGGATGGATCAGTTAAATTGTAAATAAAGACATTGTCGACAATAATCGGTAAAAGAGTTCACGATCAAAGTCCTTTAAACAATTTGTGACATTTTAATATTTACCCAGTGTAGGTTTTTTTTTTTCAACTTGACCGTCATGAAGTTCGTCATAAAGTTTCTTCACCACCCGAAGATGATCTGAAACATCTAAAAACAAAGTGTTTGTATTTATTATACTTGTATTGTTAGTGTTTGTATTGAGAGGATTCCTAATACTTTATATATTCTGTTTACCTGGCAGTGAGCAGGCCTCAGTCTTGAGTGAGTGTTCAATGGATTCCTTCATGGTTTCCTCCAGTGTCCTCAGGACAGTTTCCTAATTTATCATTAAAAACTTTGTTACTTTTTACAGAGGCAACTATTGAATCCAAGAATAACTGGACAAGATATAAATTATTGGTTTGATATGTGTTTCAGGGTTGCTTCGGAATTTTCTCACCAAAATCTAGAGAACACATTCATATAATTTGTTGTCATCATATTTCATATTAAGTTCATATAAAATTGTAACAAACCTTCAAATTGTTCAACTGCTCCAACATGACATATTTTGCCTCCTCAAACATGTCCATCTTTGACTCCACATGTCTCTCAATAGTGTCCCTCATGTTCTTCAGCGTGCCTTTTCCTTCAAATGTTGCTGCTTCTACAAGGAGACAATAATTTTTATCCACAGTTGAATAGAAATACCTTAATTCATATCTTTCTTACCTTTATAGCATTCTTTCATGTTGTCCTTGATTGTCTCTGTCAGACTGTTGTAGATTACTTTCTTTCGTGTGAGGATTGTTTCGTTGAGCTTTGTCTTCATTTTTTTCTCCTTAGGAACATGAAATATGGATTAGCATTGTTTAACAAAACATTAAGGTAGATTAAGTACAGGTTGACTTTTTAATGATTTTCTAATAACAGATAAGCTAACAGGTTAATGATTAGGGAAGTTCTTTTACCTCTGTCTGGAGAAATGTCAGTTGCAGTTTGACATCTTTGTACTTTTCAATCAATGAATCAGTGCTGAGTGAAAACGCATCAATGGCTCCATTGAAATGTCCACATTTTATGTTGTTTCTGAATGGGGCAAAGATGTGGTTAATAATGGCAGTATTAGCAAGTTTATGATATACTGCGATTTGGATACATGTATTGTTGTACGTGTTGGTGCTGTTCAGAATTAGATTATTCTCACGGGAAGGTCTTTCTGAATTCTTTATCAATGCTTTCAGTCAAACAAGAAACTAAAGTCACGTTGAGGTTTTTTCGTTTCCCTTTTTTTGGTTTCTGGACGCCATCATTCCTAACTGCAAACTTTAGTGTCCTGTGAAAAGCTCTGTCACTCGTTTTCTGAAACAAAACAGAATTTAGAATTTCTTTTTAAAAACACATGGTCACAAAGTATCCTGAAGTTTTGATCTAATTGTAAGTAAAATACATACACTGGGGTGTAAGAAGGACTTCAGTTTTTGTTTACATAAAGTTTGGGATTTTTCTACTCCCTCACTTAGGCGTTCTTCAAAAACTTTTATAATGCCTTCAATTGCTTTTTTGACTTGATTAAGTTGGATGCTCAAGTTTCCCTCAAGGTCCGCACACACATCGTTTTTTTGTTCAACCTGAAATAAAAGAAAGATCATTATTTAAAGCAGTAACACATATTGGTTCTTTACTCATTTTTGAGGCGGTCTTAATAAACCCAAGTTTTTAACATGAAGCTCAAGTTCACAAGTTCAGTCAGATAGTTCTGTCATCATTCGTCTGCCTCTGTCTATTCTTTAGCTCACTTCCATTTTTCCACACTAACGACCTCATTACTCTAGTCCAATAATTTTTTTTGCCTTCTGCAAACCAATCAGCCTCTGTTCTCTGTGCTTTTATATGATCTTTTGTCATTCTGCCTTTCAGACTCTCAATCATGCAACTCGCCTCCTCCCCATCTTCACCTCAACCTTCCTGCGGTCACTCAGAGCCCCATTCAAACTACCATTTTCACTACCCTAAGAATCTAGACTCTGGGAGTCCTGTTCTAACTCCCATCATTTCTGTGCTCTCATTGGTTCACTGGAGTCTCATTGGTAAATAACTATTTAATCAAATTCTGTATCTCAATAAATAATATTCAGTTCTTCCAAATTATCTCTCCTTATTCAGTTGCTATTAATAAATTACCACAGAGGTTTATAATGTCCAAAATCCCACATTTTCAGTGGATCTGAGGATACCTTACAATACATTAATAATTCAATTCAATTCAATTCAATTTTATTTATATAGCGCCAAATCACAACAAAAGTCGCCTCAAGGCGCTTTATATTGTACAGTAGATAGCACAATAATACACTTTAGTGGCTATGAACATTTTTATTTTATGTATTTTTATGACTTTTAAGAAAATGAATGAGGCTTTATTGCCTGCTCTTACCACTTCTCCACTTCTGGCCCCTTGAATCAAAGACAGAATCCCATAAGCTCCAGACACATAGTTTAAGGTCTTTGAATGAGTGTCATTCAGATTTTTCAAAATTTCCTTAAGTTTTGGTATTTCTGTAAAAAATTGAAAAGAAATATAAATCTGAGCAATACATTTTCTGTTACACAAAAACATACCATAAGTCGCTCTATGTTCATTCATAAAGTGACTTCACCTACCATTGAGATCTGGATTTACATTCTCCCCTTTGAGGAACTCTTTGGAGCTCACTGTGAAGACTTTGAAACTATCCTCACTGAAGTGATCCTGAGAACATTTTTGTTAGTCAGTTTTTTATTTTTCAGGCAGTTTTAGGAGATATTTGTTTAGATTTTGCTGTCAGATTATAAATTTACCTTAATTAATTTCCGCTTTTTGAATTCATTCATCACTGCACGTTTGACTTTGTTTCTTTTAGAAAGGAAAAAAAAAATGGATGTAAAATTAATTTATTGTTACTGTAATGGAAAATTTCGATTATTCTCATTTAAGGTGTAAGCATTTGTGTGCATCGTTGTGGCACCGTAATGGAAACTTCCATTGAACAGTCTAAAACTATATGAACTTATTTCAGCCTCAGTAGTTGAAAAAACAACTCCCTTTGCAGGTGCTGATGACACCAAGAGCACGAAACAGGATACCCATTGTTCAGTTAGGTTTCATAGCGAGCTACGTGATGTGTGGTATGATCAGTTTCTGTGTGGCCTACTACAATGGGAGAACTTAGGTTCTGTTGTAATGGACATCCTCACTCTTGACATAACATAAAAGCAAAGTGTATGGTCACCATGTGCATCTGTGCCAAACTTTATTCGTAATTTGCATTTTTTTTGCATATTTGACTTACAGATCATCTGGGTTTTCATTATCTGACTTGGTGCAGATAAAATGAATTTGCTGACACTCGCCACCATTTCCCAGCAGGCTACTGGCATCTTCCAGGATCTCCCAGGCTTCTGTTTCTGATGCTGCTCGATTCATTTCAGTCACAATCCACACAGTTGAACAACTGGCAACAAACTGAAAATGAAAAGCATGTAAATTATAAATAACTAATGTTTTGAAGAAAGATGACATGACTTCTGTGAATTACCTCTGTCCACATTCTATCCCTGCTACTGTTAGTGTCACCGTTTCCAGGAAGGTCCACGAGTGTGACGTGATCAAGAAAATCATTGTCTGGCACTTTGACAGTCACACACTTCACAAGCGGCCAGTACTACCTCTTTACTTCTTCGCTCTCATTTGACTCACTTCTTGTATATTTCACAAATTCTTCAGACAACCCTTCAGCCTGCAAAAAGTGATAGGATGAATAAAAGACAATTTAATGTATGTGCTCATAACAAAAGTTTTTAAAAAATTGCATGAAAAAGAAGACAGGAAATAAAAATAAGAAGTGTTATCTCAAAAATTTGAAATGAAAACCAGCAAAATAAATTCACAGCAAAAACAAATTTTAATTTGGTGAATAATTAGATTTCTTTTTTAAAATAAACCTTTACATTTTCCTGTGGATCACACTAACTGGACTGGTTGTTATATAGTGCTTACATTTACTATATGTAAACATTTAAAGCACTTTATACAACTTGCCTCATTACCCCAAACACTTTTTTCTAGGTATGCTATTTCTAGCTAACATTTACAAACATTCACACTCTGATGGATGCACTGAAAAACATCTAGAGGTTAGTGGAAATGCAGCATGCAGACTCGGGGGAGCCAGGGATTGAACCACAAAACCCTCCAATTAGTAGGTGACTTGCTCCACCTCCTGAGCTATGCTCACCCAGGTAACAGCAATTGCATTAGCATGAATTAGTAGCACAGGCTAATGAAGCTTTCTTGTTCAATGTTAACCTGAGACATCTCCAAAAGTTGAATCTGTTCATCTGGATGTAGCGTTTTGTGGGAGAAACGTTTCGTCACTCATCCAAGTGACTTCTTCAGTCTCAGCTGACTGCAGGTTTCCCCAAACCTTATAAACAAACCTGCAGTCAGCTGAGACTGAAGAAGTCACTTGGATGAGTGACAAAACGTTTCTCCCACAAAACGCTACGTCCAGATGAACAGATTCAACTTTTGGAGATTTACTTTCCTGGATGATTGAGAATGCATCAAGACGTTAACCTGAGACAGTTAGCAGACTTCAGGTCTGAAATACTGTAGTATGTTTTTTTTCTGTACTTCTGTATACAAATGTGAAATTCTTGAACAACTCCACAGAAACTTCAAGCTCCACAGTCTCCCAGACAGCAACAGGATAGTAAACCATAACATTTTAAACACCACAATTGTCACTTGGTTTTTGTTCCTTATTTAATGGGTGTCAAGCATTTTGGATGGAGGCAGCACATCGACATATTGCTGATATAAATCTGCTTAGCAATACTCTAAGGCAGAATCTGCTTCACCATTGCTTTGTCTCTGTCTACACTTTCCAAGTAGGAAGGCATTACATAGCATAGAAATCATCATCTTCCTACTGAAAAGATGCAGCTTTAATGCAGCTTACTGCTGCTTTAGTGACTTCTACTCTCTATATGATGTTCATAAGCCACACACACTGATCTTCATTGTATCTCTACCAAACCGTGGTTTGCTTTGCTTTATGCTTTAAACTGCAAGTATTCCTATGTTGTAGAAGAAGAAGAAGAAGTGAAGCCTGAAAAAGATCATTTTGGTCTGTAGTACTGCACACTTACTGAATCACTTTCCAATATTTTTATCTTGGACTTTCGAAACTCTGGAATATCTGGGAAATATTTGTTGTTGTCAATGAGGCTGCCAGTGTTTTTTTCTTTCCACTCGTCTCCATACAGCGCTGATAACTTTCCATCAGGGTCAAATACAACATCATTACCACCATCATCATAATCATTGTCGTTGTCTTCAAAAGCCTGTTTTAGTGAGTCAACCTCACTTTTCCAAGCCTAAAAAGAACCAAAAAACTATTAAATCTTAAATTTTGTAAAGCAGTTTTTGTATCTATATTGTAACGCATTACTTCAAGAATCACCATGTTCATATTTCATTCTACCTCTTTTGTAATGAACTCGATGTGTGCCTCATACTTTGATCCATTGGTAGCCTCCACCTTTATCATTACTGAGGTACATGCACTGACACTTCCAGAAGGCAACAGGCCCTCCTTATTAATGATGGCATTGATTAAAGAGCTCTTTCCAGCCCCGGTTTTACCAAAGACACCAACCAGGTGTCTCTTTTCTGTCTCCAAATCCTTGATTTTATCCCTGTTGAAAGAGTTTAAATATGGATTAAATGATCCCGTCTCAGAAACATGAAAATGAAAATGTGGCAAAATCAGAAAGATCTGTTTTTGAAAACTTGTTGAAAAATGTTATTAGACTGTTTAGACTTGATATTTTTAATTTAACATGTCTGATGACTACATATGTGAAAAATGTGAAATATTAATCAGTATTTAAAAGCTACTGATCACCTCTGAAGTGTGACATTTTGGTTTCTGGTACAATTCACCTTAATACAGGAACAAACTGCATCACAGCTCCATGCTGAGCTCTGACAGAGTTTAAATCTTTAGTATCTTTATTATACCAAATTACAGCAAAATGTTCCTCCAACTGTTTCTTTTTGCTTGTTACGGCTCCTGCCCTTGGAAGACGTGAGCCAGCCAGCCTTCAAGCAAATTCAAGTGTGGCAACACCCACAGACGATTTGCTGCCTAGGAACCTGTGGTTTGCACCTCCAGGGAAAGGGACCAATCAGCGACTGATTGGGCACACCTGCATCTTTTGTTGGCTCCATATGCTTCTGTCTGTGAGCCTTACTTGTAAAACCCTGTCTAAATTGTGAGATTCTCTTGAGTAGTGTTTAGCTGTGTTACAGCCCATGAGGCCCTGTCTATTAATAATTGCTGCAAGTGTGATTTGCTGCAAATTGTGGACCACTTTAAGCTGCAGGTTGAAAAAAACTGTCCGTAAGAGTGATTTAAAAGCTCCATTAGTGGATAAGTTGGTGGAAGCTGGCCTGATTCAAGCACCTGCTCTGCCTGAGGTCTCTGTTGTGCCAAGCTGAGCTGCCTTGTTTGAGGAGGACCATTAGGATGATCCCTGTGTGGATGGTGAGGTGGATGAACGGGGGAAGATACTGTGCATGCTCCCTCACTATAATTATCCCTAAAGTAAAATGTCTTAAATGTTTAAATAACAGAATGAGAAAACCTTAATACTCACTTTATAAAATCACCAAGCTGTTCTTTGTTTCTTATACAGTCCTCGACTTTTTTCATTATGCCTTTCACTTCAGACAATATTCTTGTTTCTTCTGTGGGAGTAAAGAAGTGTTTACCAGGAACCAGTTTAATGGTCAAGTTAATACACAGATAGTGAAAAATAGGACTATATCATACTCATAATCAGCTCTTAATGATCAATTACTAAAGGGGCAATTCATGGCAGTAAGTTGATTGTTTTATTGAAATTTTCTGTCTCAGAGGGAAAGTCAGATACATGCTATACAAGAAAAGACTCACCACATACAAGTTATACCTCACAGTGCAGTGAAACTGTCATTCTTTAGGAATGAATGTAAATACCTGAGTCACATTGTCTTTTAGTTGGTGGTTGCAATTTGCTGGACTCCCCCTGAGGCTCTGACTTTCTTTTTCCTTATTAGATTTTTTCAAGACATAAAAGGGTTTTTTTTTCTGTCTTAAAAGATGAATATCATAAGTAATAAATATGTGACATGTATCTCACCTTTTGAACTTGTGGATGGTGAAACCTGGAAATTAAAATGGATATTTGGGATTTTTTTAAATGCAAAGAAATGAAAGCTCTTCACATAGGTATCCTTTAACTGCATTTAACTGCAACAGATGTCTGAACACATACTTCCACAATCCATGCAGTGAAATGTGAATGTATTTTCTATGAGATTAGAGACTATAAGTATTAATCCTTGAAAGTTAAATACATAAAATGAACAAGTACATTAAATACATGTAAAAAAGGACGAGTCTTGAGATTTAACATAATTTTGACCTGAACCAATTTTGTTTCTTCATCCTGTTTACAAGAAAGATTAAACACACAGGTGCAGAATCATGTAAAATGTTGAGCATAGAGTGAAAGTAAGACTCCTGATCAACATCATAGCCAATCAGAATTAAACTTTTTAACTTACCTGACCAGAAAACTCAGGTGTATCTTGCCTTTTGTTTTGTTCTTTCTAGCAAAAAGAAAATCCGTAACAGTAAATGAGTGATCTCAAAAAGCTGAACACAATTATATATGAGGGCTAGAAGGATCACGTGAAATGAATCATTTGGGCTGATATCATGTTTGTAGGGCTGGTGTGCAGAAGCTCTTCAAGCCTGTCTGTAGCCTTTATGATGATATCGACACAGAAAAAACAAATCATATTGGCCCCTTAGTCCCTAAGTGCATTGGCCCACCAGATAAATATCAGATTACCAGTGCAGTGTTGATGTCAGTCTAACAAAAGCACATCTTGCTTTCTTTGCACACATATATTATCTAATTTGGATTGTAAGCTCTCTTTATCGTGATAATTTCATTTGATTTCTTCACAGAATTTACTGATTTCATGTAACAATAAAGCTTTCTCTTTCCTTTTTTTCTTTAAACATTTCTGCTTAACTATACTGAAAATAGATATTTTATTGTATTACAGTAGGTACCCAATGACATATTTTGGGTCTAAAAAAAATTAAAAGAATAAAAAATAATTTTGGAAATAAATTTACTAATGTTTATTTTTGTTGCGCAATTTCTTATTAAACCACAAAATGCTTTATCTTGATGCATGTGACTCTTCTGCTCCTCTATATTTATATGTGAGATTTTTAAGACCAAATGTAAAAACATGGAACCAGACTTACCTTTAATTGATCAAGTCTCCTTCTGAATATTGACCTTAGACCAACTTCAGGGATTAACTCAGTTAAGTCTTCATTGGTAATACAAAAAAGGCTTTCCTCTGTGACTTTATTAGCTGTAATTAAATGTTAAATCTCTGTTATGGAGAGGTACAAAATGTAAAATTGCTGCAGAAATTCAGTTCATGAAACAAAGTGAAATAAGTATGGTTATTGAGCCATATAAGTATTTCATTGAGCCTCTTTTGTAATAAATTTTCTCTGACGATTTGAAGAGTGTAAGATGCTACAGAAAAGCACTTCTCTTCCAGATGTGTAAAAATCTCAACAGATCACTTTAAACACAGTGTAGAGCAAATTAAAGCAGAAAATATCAGTGTTGAAAAACATAACCATATCAACAGATTTTTTTTGTTTTTGACTTTAACAATTCAGTTAATATTAACATCTTTGTTTATCGAGGATTAGTAATAATAATTTACCTTCAAGTCGTTCCTCCAAATCACTTAGGCCCCATTCAAGCAGTTTGTTTCTTACGAAATCGTCCATGACCTAGAAATGAAACTGAAATATAAAATGTAATATTTAACTTCTCCTTTAACGCCTATATAATCAGACACACTGATATTAAATTCAGATTAAAAGTTCAACAGTTCACCTTTTGTTGAAAGTAAAGCAGGAAAAGGCTGCTGAGGGAGATGTGAAGCAAGCAGTGAGACACGAACAGTAAACAGGCAGGAAAAAAGTAAAAAGTCTGAAAACAGATTAAAACAGATAAAAACCGAATAAAAATAGGTTAAAAATAAACTGGATGATAGAAAGGTCAATCCAACATGAGTAAAGCAGATGCAGGGTAAAGCAGAACTGAGAACAAAGAAAAGCAGAAAGAGGTGGTGTTTGTGCAGGGCAGATGGGAGTGGCTGAGAGAGGGGGTAACAACCCCCCCAGCCAGCGTTTAAAAAAAAAAACTTGTTACAGTTATTCCTTTTTTCACAAGAGGCACAGCTAAACTGGCCATCGGGCATACCTGGCATTTGCCTGGTGGGCCGATGGTGATTTTTCACTTTTATGGGCCAATGTTTTTTTTCATTATAACAGTATAAACAATGAAAGGTGGTGGATTGGCCAATTGGTCATGATCAACTCTGGGCTGGACCAAGATATGATCTGTTAACTGTAAAACATAAAGTCTTTTACTAAAAACATGAGTGCTACAACATTCTTCTGCAGTCCAGAGCTGTGGGATGCGCCCCGATATTGGGGGTGGGGAAGTTTAGGGAGTAGGACATAAAGTGTACATAGCATTCCATTCCTCTTGCCACATTCTATGAAATCTTTGAAGTAGCAGACCCAGCTGCACACAAGAATAATCAGCCTAAACTGGACTGAACTGGTTTATTTGTTAATTTATTTCGGTCATGTAAACAATATACAAAGTTCATTTTGCAAAGAAAAGAAGAGAAAAAAATTATATACAAAATAAAGCGACTACATTTCAATATTGCTTCAACTGTTCTGATTCAGTTCCATATCGAAAAGGAGTGGGAAGAAGCATACACTTATTTAATCCCACCCCCTCCCACCACAGGGCCACACAGCTGAGAAAGATGTATACCATATGTTGTGGAAAAAGTGATTTCAGTATTTTTTTTTTTTTTTTTTAAAGATGATTGCGGGGGATGGCAGGGATGTGTTTGTGTGCGTGTGCGTGTGTGTGTGGGTGCGGCTGTATCCGCCATCTCTACATGAAGGCAGCAGAAACTGTGACCTATATAACATTACTGTTCTTTAGGCATACATGTGACCAAAAAGTACTGGATTGATTTTAAATTTAAAGTAAAGATATTAAACACAAACAACACACATAGAAATATCCAAAATTCCTTTTTGGCAGGTTACACAGATATGACAGAGATGAGTTCATGGGTTATTTTTACTTATTTAATCACACATTAAATCTCACATTTTGGACAAAAATAACATCTGAAATAATTTTTAACTATTTCAGACATCTTTATCTATCTACTTTTTTGCATGCTGCAGCAATCCCATCACCCTTCCATCCCACAGCCTTGGCATTTTCCATTCAGAGAGTACAAGAACGCTCAAGATTTTCTTTATACTATACAAAATGTGTTAACCTCCTAAGACCCAAACTCTTTCATGGCATGCATTTTTAGTTTCTCTTTGCTGTTTGGCTTTATAGTATTCAATAGAACACTATAAAGTCACAATTAAGTAATGATGTGCAAAACTCTTTATTTGGTGTCTGAACACAGCAACATTTTTCGTATAAAAACAAAATGAAAAACAGCAATTGTGCCCCTTTGAGCAATGTGGCTCATTTGAAAGAGCAATATTTAGTATTGTGGTCTAGACAACCCACAATGTCATGTCCCAATATGTGAACGCCAGGTCCTGAGGTCAAAACAGAAGAGTGAGAGTTAGATTAAATCTACACATGCATTCAGCTCATTCAGCAGTTCCCATAGCTATTCCACTCTTTAAAAATAATTTAAAAGACAATTTCTGAAGCCATTAAGAGCAGTTCTTACTTTTGCAACTGACTCTTTAATTACAGTTGAATAAATTGACAAGGAAAGTCTGTATAGTCTTGATGATCGAGAGCTGAAAATTTATTTAAAAAAAAAAGCTGGACCAAGAGTGAAATTCAAGAAGAAACTCAGGCTGTGAAAGGTCACTAACTGCTTTAAAAATCATTTATATTTTTATTGCATAGAGCTGATTTTTTTTTTTTTTTAGAATTATCTGTATATTACAAAACTATATTGTTGAAATAATATGTAGTGAAATTTTGAAAAATTTTATATGGTTTTGCAATTTCATTTTACCAGGAAAAACAAAACATAAATCAGGAAACAGTCAACATGTCTTTTCAAGTAAGTTAAAAAAATTTCTTTCTGATTCAGTATTTACGGAAGTATCTATACAACAAATTACATTATTTTTATTAATTTTAATTTTTTTTTTACATTTTGAATACATCTTAAAGTCTGCTCAGTACTGTACACAGCTTTGCACTTTTTATCTGCAGTGTAAACAGGAGCATCAAGAAGCAGCTGATTTGGTTCAGGTAAGGATTATACTGAATTTCAGTATAATAAGCCTGCCTGAGACAAAGTAGAGGTCCAGTCTGTTGCTTATACAGACAGTCAGTGAGCCCCCTGGCAACCCAAAATCCCTACAACCTCCAGAAACCAATAAATGACTGAATCTAAAAACTTAATACAATGGAGTTATAATCTATTCTTTATCAGTCTGCTGGTTGAAAACATGACTGCAGTAAGTTTGTTGATTGTAAAACTTGTATGTTAGTGTCCTTTAAATTTTGTTAAAGAACAATGCCAATGCAAAGAGTGATAATTTCCTTTATTACTATTATTCATTCTCAGTTCTTGCCTTCCACAAGTGATGCAGGTGAGTTAGATGCATCTTATTTTTTTCATTTTATATTAATCTGTGTTTTAAAGGCAGCAATACTTTTGAAACAACTAAATAATTCACTCAGAACAACTTTCAATATTGAGAGAGAAATCAAGACAACAGATGTTTGTGGCTTTGCAATTTTATTTTTGTCCAGTCAGAGAAAAGAAAATCAGAGCTTCAAAGTGACCCCAGCAAGTGCCAGCCACCAGCTAAGTGACAAAGTGAGTCTACATCATGATTTGCAGGTATTTTCATCTCTTTCTGAACAATATCACAGTTTCTATACAGCGCAATTCTTCTAGTATATCAAATGTCAGTAATGTATTAATATATTAATGGTTCTGATATAATTCACACAGTTTTTTTCCTTTTTTTTTCCACAGATGACTTTACAATGTACTAGTTTATAATTCCTGCTAAATAATTCTTTTCCTTTATGCTGACAGAAGCAAACATATTGTCTGATGTGAAAAGCATCATGCCAGACTATATGACCAAGACATGGTCAGTGCTTTCCTGAAGTAAGTAATAAGTTTTCATATTTTGTGATATATGGGCCTGGCCTCCAAAAGTTCAATCAACTGAACTTTGAACTTTGATTGTGCATCAGTCATCTGCAGTCGTGTTGAGTTGCAGATGATTCTGCTTGCAACACTTAACAAAGGAGTCTGCCACAGCCCACTACTGCATCTCACAGGCGTAGGCACACTGGAAAACTGACCACAGGTCAGAGATGATCGAGAATGAGTCTTTTCAGGTTCTTTATGACGTGGATGTCAGTGCCACAGGTCTGTAATTCTGGGGGGGGTTTTTAGTACAAAAACGTCCTCTTGAGCTCTGGGACTCTGCAGACTCAGGCTCATCATGAAGAGTTTATGAAAGACGGGGAGCACAGGTATTGAGGACACGGGGACTCACCCCATCTGGTCCAGCTGACTTGCCTGAGTGGAGGCTTCTCATTTGCCTCTGAACCTCGTTGTGAGTGAAAGTGATCGGTGGGGTGTGATAGGATAGGTAGGGATGGGTGTCACAGGAGGCTATGGTGCAATGTGTTGGGATTGGAGGCTGACTACAGGGAAGTCAGTATGGGGTGAGCATTAGCTGCAGTTCCACTACTGATCAAAAGCAGATGGGAAAGAATTTGATTTTAGTTTCACCACAAATATTCAAAAACAACAAAAATTACAATGGCCCTGAGAGGTCATTCGGTACACGCTTACATCACCCGCATCCAGTGACCTGCAGTGAGGATTTTGACTGAAAACCCCTTTCCCCCTCCTCCACACTTATTATAGAATATAGCTATTTCCCCCTTCAAGATGGTCTAGTTTTTTACTACTCTGGCCCTTCCAGTGCTTTTATTTTTTTTTTAATTTCTACATTGAAATCCACTGCTGAGCATTGTCACATATGCGTCCTTCATGTTGAATTTAAGTTTCGATAAGAGTTACATGGAGAGCATGAGAGCGTGATCCTTGGGGGTGAATTTGCACTGTAAAAATCATTAAATGTCTGAAATTAAGAGAGTGCATGCTCTTAGTGATGCTCTAGATGTGATAGACCGACTTCTTTCACTGAAACCTGTTGGCTTGAGATCCTCTAGACAAGGACTTGTTTCAGTCTGTCAAAGTAGTTCATGTTTACTTTGAAACAGGCAGTACATGCAAGAAAATGAACCAATTAAAAATCTTGACACTGAAGGAACATTTAAGCAGGGAATGGTCAGAAATTTTAGTAAGTCAATGTGTGACAGTTAGTTGCATCAGAAAGGGCATAAAAGGACATAAAACTGCCAATCAAAGCATGCCGAGTTACCCACCAGGGTGAGCCCTCATTCAGTGAATAAAGCCTAAAGTAGCTTTTTAACGTCTGACAGTGGTAGACAACAGTGCGTGATGCCCACAATGTTTCTGCCAACAATACTAGCAATACTACTTCTAGTCAAGATTATACTTGTGTAAGTGTTATTAAGATAAAGAATATACAACTTATCTTGAAGGGGGAAAAAAATCGTTCTTCCTGGTGTTCCTCAAGAATTTCACTTGTGACAAGTGACAATGAGCTGATCCTGATGTTTCTACACAAGAAAAAGAAGAAACTGAGATTATGGGTTCATTCAATTCTCAAGGTAAAATAAAATAATAATAATAATAAAAATAATAAAAAACACTTTCATTTAGAAACTGCATTTTGTGTTTACTTTTATTATCTTTCTGTAATATTTAAATTTGTTTGATGATCTGAAACAACACATGTGTGACAAACAAACTAACACAAAAACAGGAAGGGGGCAAACACGTTTTCATGCCACTGTATTTCAGGTCAGTAGGGCAGTGTGAGCTCTTGTTGGCAGAGTCTGGATCACATCTGAAGAGGCAGAGGAATCTTTTCAGTGAACAGCTGGACACATCAGTGTCTTTTTTCAAGCACAAAATATTCACCCAAATTTTGTGTTCAGTATGTAAAGGCCTTAACTTTTTAACACAATCTGTAGAACTGTTTTACTAAGGATTGAAGTGAAACAGTGTTGTGTTGATTTACTTTTGTTATTTATTGCAGGCTGATGAACTCTCTGCAGAATGTGTCAAGTAGACAAGAAATGACTCAAGAAAAGGAAATGGTGACTGTAACAAGAGCAGAGATCAAATGTGGAAAGGGGTAATTCACATTTACTGCTTTTTGTTTTGTACTGTTATGTCTATAAAACATCATCTTTCAATGAAGCACTGAGACAATTTATTCTCCTTTCAGATAGTTGGAGATTGTTCTACTGTGTGGATTGTGACTGACATTAATCGAGCAGCATCAGTGAAAGCAGCCTGGGAGATCCTGGAAAGTGTTAGTAGCCTCACTGGAAATGATGGCGAATGTCAGCAAATTCACTTTATCTTCACCAAGTCTGATCTTCTTCATGATTTAGATGATCTGTAAGTAAATTAAGATTCAAATGACAAAAGTAAGGAAATTTGTTTTTAGTTGGTTATTTCTTTGTCGTAACAGTGCTTCTTAGCAATAAATCTTACACTGCTGGAAAGCCTGTTTATTAATTGGCACCACATTTGTAAGGAAAAAAAATACTGGTTGAGCAGCAAGAGGTGAGTGTGTGTTGCTCTCATGAAAAACTTGCCAAATCAACAGGAGGGCCGATTTACCACCATACCACTGCCAGTCCTGACATACACAGTCTAGATATGTGTGTAACAGCAAACCAGGGAAAACTCAGCTTAGTCACTCAGGAAGCCTCCCACAACTCCACCTAAACACCAAGATTAAAACAAAACCACCCAGCATGCTCCAAATCCTAACAAATTATAGTAATACTACTACTACTACTACTACTAATGATGATGATAATGGACGGTATATATGTGCACATCTCTTTTTTGTAGTTCACCAGCTGATGTTCAAAATCTCATAATTGAACAAAACGTGCAAGCCAAGGATGGAGTAAAGAAAGAATCAACAAGCGAGGCAAGATTAGGGTGACTTTTATAGCCTGACAGAAAATGTAACATGCTGACTCTCCATAGCTGCGAGAATGCTTTGAAATTAAATTACATTTTTCTCCAGAAACACTTCACCGATGACTGCTTCAAAGTGTTCACAGTGAGCTCCAAAGAGTTCCTGAAAAGGAAGCAACTAAGTCCAGATGAAACTGGTAGTTGAAGTTTCCTTTTTGGTAACAGAAAATTAATAGCACAAATGCATATGTTGCTTTAGTTACTTTACTTTGACGGAAACTAGAAGTAAACTAAAGTACGTAATGTAAAATTATAGCAACGAAATTTCTTCTTAACAGAAATACCCAGACTTCAGGAATTTTTGCAGGATCTCAACGACTGTCACTCAGAGACAGTAAACTATCTGTATGGAGCTCACGGGATTCTGTCTTTGATTCAAGGTGCAAACTCCAGAGGAGTGCTAAGGTCAAATAAAAACCGCACAACAGCAAAACCGAAAGTCTCTATCAACAGAGACTTTGGCTCTGTTCAATCAAAAACAAGAAACATTGGTTGTCATTTACTAACAGTGTGTATGCACAAATTTGCAATAATCTGTGAATAAATCATTTGTACAATCATTTCATGCATAAATCAGTGATTTATAAATATTTTTGTACCTGGATTTGTACAAAAATAAGCCTCCCTCTGACCATATATGAACAAATGACATTCTTAAGGCCTAGCTGCCTTAGGAATGTAAACACAAGTGTTTAAAACAAATACTAAATGGAAAAGTGAAGGCTTTAACCTCCACCCATTTTCTTCCACTTATCTGGGTCCAGGTTGCTGGGCCTAAGCAGAGAAGCCCAGACCTTCCTCTCCCCAACACCCTCCTCCAGCATATCTGGCAATCCCAGGCAAATTGAGAAATGTAATTTCTCCAGCAGGTTCTGGGAGGCCCTGAGGCCGAACCTGGGGCCTGGACACAAACGGGACATTCAAAAGGAACTGCTCATTGGAACAAACAGTCTGGTTTCAAACATTTCTGCCATGTTGTTTTGCCTGCCACTCCAAAATGTTGTTTGTGAAATTTGACTGTGATTTTATGACTCTTATATATTGGGATTCTAGACTTTTATTTCTGTAGGATGTTTTTCCCTTTTAATGATTTGAATCCTGAGGCAGACAGAAAGCTGGAGGAGAGAAAGAAATGCAAAAGTCCTGGGTTGAACTTAAACCAGGGATGGTCTTTTTTTAATTATTATTATTTTTCTTTATATAGAAGTCTAACCATTACATCATTTTCAAAGTTGTATGCCAATGCTTTTACTTAATTTAGCTTTGGCTTGTTAGGATGACATCAGTGATTTTTCTTTAACTGTGCAACACTTGAATAGCACAAAATTATCTTGAATGAATGCTTTTTGAGTACAAAGTCTTTTTTATTGTAAGTTGCTAGTTCATGTTAATATTTGATGATGCTGTGGAAGATGAAATAAAAAATAATTCTGCTCCATTAAATTTTGGCTTACATGCAACAATGTCTTCAAGGTAAACTTCAATTTTTGAACTTTATTGGTCGAAAATTGAAGCGATAAGAGGTCCAAACTTTCATAAAATCTCTTTTTTCTCAAAACAGATATCTTGTTTTTCTTCAAATGTATGCTTAAAATTCTACTGCCTTTGTTTGTAGTGGCAACATTTATTTTTTTGAGTGTTTGTTGTACATTACAGTACCAGTTTATAGCTGTTTAGATACATAACAATTTGAATATGTAAGGGGGCTACCAGCCCCCGCTATGTAGGGGTTTAGGAGTGTACAAGTTGCCCTGAACGACTGAGGAATGCTGGGATCTGGGTCCATGGTCCCCCTAGTACAATTGACCCTGGTACATACTACTGTAGGATTGTTGTCACCTGTCTGGCTGCTGCAGGCACAGAAGTGGGGCTCCAGAATTCAATCTTGACAAACGATGCCTGCAGGCAATTGTGACCCCGCTGTTGTAAAACCCTTGGTTTACACTAGCCACAGAAGGGGATCCAAAAAATCACAACACAAATAAAATAATAAAATAAAACAAAGAAATTCTCCTCTCTAGAAGGATTAACACTGTATCACAAACATGACACAATTTACAATATTCACAAGGTAATGGTCCCAGCTTCTGCTAGTCAGTTCCAACAAAATGTCCTTTGAATATAAAACCATTTACAGTCTCTTTTTTTGAAGGTGTAACTGTAGTGAACAGGAGCTGACTGAAGGGTCCCAGTCCGTTAAGCTGACCAAAGGTACAGCAGCCGGAGTGAGCAATCCAGTCTCAGGTTCACAAAAGCAAAGAAAATAGAAACTGTACCTTTGTCTCTCGGCGACAGTGCGTGGGAAAAGCACTGGGCTACGAAAAGGCGACACTTTCACATACAGCGGAACGAGGAGGATGAACAACCAGGACGTCATCTAAATGGCAGGGTAACCTATTCCTTGCTGACCCACTTTGTTCTCGATGTCGGGTCCGTAGAATGCATCCAACCTCAGGCTAGAAACGGGCAACATTAAGTTACTTTACTAAAGTCCTCCCATAGACTCGTCAGCTCCCAGCGAGACGGCTAACTAGGGGAGAAGAGCGGAACATTTTTCATTCCTCCTTTTAGTTTCACTACCATGAGGTTAACTGCACAGTCCCCAGGATGCCCTGAGACAGCTGTAGCAGTCAACCAGCAAAACTTCTCATGTTATGTTTTACCCTTTCGACGCCCACTTTTGAGGCAGGCCAACCACGAGTTGATCAATCCTTGACATGTGTATCGCGGTTAGCTGACTGCCCGAGCTGCCCAAGTGATGTCATCCCTTTTTAGCCATAGCCAGTGACTGGTCCTCTCAGCAGTGCTAGCTAATTCTCTAATAGCCTGCCGTTGCGCCTGTCCTCTGATCCCAATCTCTCTAAGCAGTTTTGCTGTTGTACTGGCAACAAAGCCCCTGCTCCCCACTTCCACCGGGCGCACCTTGATCTTCCAGCCTCTGTCCTCTGCCTCAGCTGCCACGTTGGCATACCGCAGCTTCTTATGCTCAAATGTTTCTTCAATTGCTTCCTCCCATGGTACCGTCAGCTCAATGACATACACAAGTTTTTGGGAGTTAGACCTAAAGACAAGGTCTGGTCACAGAGTAGTTGTTACGATCTCTGTGGGAAAAATTAGCCTCTGATCCAAGTCCACTTGCGTTTGCCAATCCCTGGCAACCTTCAGAGGGTCAAGGTCCGGAGTTGAGGGGCTCGTTCTCGGCTTGTCTCCCTCCCGGACAAGTGTTGATGAAAACTGACGCTCCTCTTGCTTCGTGAAGGGTTGAGCGTTGATGGATTTCCTTTTTCGCTCAACTTTCTCAGCTAGACACCTGAGGACCTGGTTGTGTCTCCATGTGTATCTGCCCTGAGTAAGGCTAGTCCCACAACCAAGCTCTTGCTCCAACTCCCTGTCCCCACGCTATCTACCTTGATGGTGGCCTGCAGCACCACCAGTTGCGGCTCACGGCTACACAAGCCAAGCTTCGCCCATGGAGCGAAACTCCGTCTAAACTTGCTGCAGTTGCGACTTCTGTTTTACTGACCTCACAGATACCCCTTTTGGGCTCAGTCGAACCGTGAGGCTTTCTTAATGTGGCTGGCCGTGACAACACGCGGGAGACAGCTACTTCTCCTCTCCTCGGCTCCACACATACACACCAGAGCGCGTGCACGGGTTCTCTGACTTCTATTTGATTTTTTTGTGGCTTACCCAGACAGACCACTTGAGGCACTATGGCAGCTACGAGCATCTACATGCATGTGCCCTTACAAATACATGTACATGTTCTTAAATAAGGGGGGGGTTTTGCCACTGGGCAACAGACTTGTTACCAAAAACTGTTCTGACTTTTCACTTGCTACACACGTACTATATCCACAAAAGTAAGTAAATAGAATGATATCATAAATATTGTAAATTAAATATACTCAAACTTTTTTTTTTTTTTTTACTGCACTACAAACACCTTAAATGACATTTAAAAAGAAAAACAAAACAAAATCTCTACAAAATACAGTACTATTTCCACATTAAATACTGCCAGAGAGTGAGCTGCACTATTGGAGTGCTTCTTGTATTTTTTGTTTCAAGATGTATTTTTACATTTAAGCATTTAAGTTTGTTAATTGTAAAAAAAAAATTTTTTTAAAGTATGTCAATTTCCTTTAAATTTTGTTAAAGAACAATGCCAGTGCAAATAGTTACAATTTCCTGTATAACTGAATTTCATCCTCCGCCATTCACATGGATCCAGCTGAGACACGCATCTTGTTTTTTTAATCTCATATTAATCTGTGTTTTAAAGGCAGCAATATTTTTACAACGACTAAATAACTGAGATAAACTTTAAATGCCGAGAGATGTCAAGAACACTGGACTGAGTGGACTCAATGGCAAAATGGTTAGGGTTTAGTGCCTTTATTTACAGTGACAAGAATTACCAGGGTAATATATATAGTTGCGAGGGAAAAAGGTAAGGCACATACATGAGTTAATTGAGCCAGGTTTTGCATAGTTCAACAATTCAGAGAAGAAAGACTCTCAGCCACCACCACATGTATTAAACCTAATGTCACGGACCTGGGTCTGAGGGACCCAGGCAGGGCCGTTGCTAGCCATTTGGGTGCCCTAAGCACAAATGCTTTATGGTGCCCCCGCCATAAAAAAAAAAAAAAAAAAAAAAAAACATTAATACTTTTGAATTTCTCAGTGGAATTTGTTTAATTAAATAACAACAAACATGACAGTTAAACAAATAAATAAGGTTAAAGGAGGTTAAAAATACTGTTACAAATAAATACTCAGGCCCCTTTGGAAAATTAAAATCAGAGCTGACATTAAAAGGACCTCTCCGCACAATTTCAACACGATCAGCATCTACAATGTGAGCTGGCCAAAGAGCAGGATCGGTTGAAGGGGGCACACATGTCTCCACAGTGTCACTTTCTGATAGTCTCTCAGTGACAGGACTCTCAGTGGTACTTGTGTATGGAACTGTACCTGAACTGGTGGTTGATGGTTCTTGTTCTTCTTGGCTAGGGATTGTTGCAGGGTCTACAATGGCTGGTGGTTGATGTCCAGGGATGGCACTACTACTGGATGGTTCATCCTGTCCTTGAGATCCTCCTTGAACATATTTAAGCATTGACCCTGCATACAAGAGAAAATATTCAGGGATTTTACAGAAATACAATTTTGAATCTACAGTAGGCCTACGAAAAATTGCATTATAAGACTAATAAATTAAGTAAGTCACTGGTACATTTAAAAATTACTAACTATATTTTACATGTATAGATTTTCATAATGGCAAATGGCAATATAAACATGCTGTACATAATTTGATATAAATGCGCAAGTAGGAAATATATATTACTGGAAGATATAGGTTTCATATTACACTGTAATATGAAACCTATATCTTATTTATGCCGCATAAATAAGATATGCGTCTTTATAGATATCCTGAAATGCAGCAACATACAAAGTAATCTTGTCTAATCTGATAATAATACTTGACTGCATCACTGACCTATCCCAAAGTTAAGGTTAATCAGTAGCATGCATGACGTTAGCCAGCTAGCAACCTGAGGAGGAAATGCTAGTCTCACGATTGCTAACGTTATCTGAAAACCGTCAATTGAGTGACCATGATGAGTTGCTTTTAGTAGTCCATTCTATATTCATATCCACAACGTAAACAAACTACCCAACATCAATCATTTGCAACATTTGCGAACACAGTATGAACACTGCTAACAGGAGCTATCACAGAGTTGACGGACATGAGCGTGCAAGCAAGGGCTACAATAATGAACTTTTTCTTATTGTTATTATTTAAACATTGCCTTACCGGCAAGCGACGCCTGAGTTTCATCACGCTTCCTCTTCTTCTTTCTTTTCTCCGCTCCCGACTCCTGTTGCCGTTTCGAGGCCATGTTCAAACAGGTGTTTACCAATACCGAATTGAGGCATTATAGAACAGACCACTGGGGAGGGGGGGGCACCAGGAGGAGACTGGAGACAGGGCACAAAGCAGATTCACCCCTTTTCTCAGGAAAATTGTTTTATGTTGCTTTTGTATTGTTTAACCATATTAATGCATATGATATTTATAGTATTAATATGGTTTACTTTTTTTATTTTTTACGACCCTGATTTTTTTGGTGCCCTACCGGCCATTTGGTGCCCTACGCAGTGTGCGTTATGTGCGTTTGCGGAGCTACGGCGCTGGACCCAGGGTTATTGAATAAGTTATGGACATGTGTATTTTTGGTGCTGCTGTCCCTCGTTTTCCTGGTTTGTGTGTGTGCGTGTGTGTGTGTGTGTGTACAGAGCACCGGTCTGCAGGCATCATCAGGCCCGGCGGGTGTGTTCAGCCTGGATGCTGGCCACACCTGACGGAGATCATCACGCACACCTGCAGCTGATCAAGCCTCGTCGGGGGAGCTCTCTCCGACGCTGGATTGTTTCGTGAGACTTCCCGTCAGTTTCCCAGCTATTAGTCAGTAAGTGTGAGTTTGTCGCCGTGTGGCGTATTTGCCTCTGTTATTTTCCCAGGAGGATTGCGGGACGAGAGGACAGCAAGCACGCGTTACACGAACACTAAGGAGCAGAGGCACGGAGCAGACCGTGACACTGATGACATAATCTGGTACAGGTGGTCGATTCATCCACTCTTAAAATAAAAAACACTAAAATTCACTGATCTGGTTAATTTTCTCAGTGCACGAATCAAAGCAATAAACAACCTACTTCCTGCAATGTTCTAAAATAGTTTTCTTAAAGAGAAGGGGCATGCAATTTGAGGGGGGAATTAAATTTAATACATCCCAGTATCCATACAATACTAAAAAGCTTTTGCATTTCTGTATGTGGAGTAAAGCTGTGGACTGAAGTGAAGAACTGAAGCAATGTCCCAGCATGACTCCGTTTAACAAGCAATACAAAAATATGGTTTTGCAAAGGGAGGAGGTAGGGCTTTGATTCGGGTATTTTCATACTGTGTGTGTGGATGCACAAGTATGTTTATTTAACTTTATATATCTGTAAATTTGTATATGTTTTGACGTGTTACTGGGGTTATAAAAACAAATACATGTAACAAATTGTAAGGAAGAATTTATGATGGATAAACAGGAAGAAAATGTGTTGATTATTAGTAACCAAATAGTGGAAAGGGGGTGGGATTAAAAAAGCTTATGCTGCTTCTTACTCCTCTTTTAACACACAAGATTTTTTTTTTTTTATAATCATTATTGTTTGGTTTTTCTTTTGTTTTGCTTTGTTTGTTGTTGTCTCTTTCCCCGCCACAATACAACACATTACAAATACCAGGAATGTCGAGCAGTTTCTTTCATATGGACTTCGCTATCTTCTTATTATTTCCATCTGTCTCTCTTTTTTTTTTTCTTTTTTTTTTTTTTATGAAACATCGGATCCGTTAGTGCTCTAGCGCTCAGCCTGGAGCACTGGACCGAACCAAATCATGAAATAAGGAGGGGGGAGGCGATGTCAGACGCTGACTAGATTTCATTATTTGTTGGCAATGACAAAACGACATTAATTCTAGAAACGCCCCCCAACACGTACCTTATGAAACAAACATCCCTTTCTTGTAATATGTTAATATTTTTTAAAACTAAAAGTAATTGACGGTTTACTGTTTTCTAGCGCTCATGTCATCACTTTTCTCATCCTTATGACGCCTCTGTTTGTTAGTACGGAAAGAAGCTTAGAAAAGGGGTCATAATTGTGCGATTTTATCACTATTTTGTGTTATATACATATACAAGACAGTGTACTTTATTTCTTGTATTTTGTTTTAAATCTGTAATACTCTGTAAACTTTAATCCATTCGATTTATTTGACACCAAACAAAACCGCTTTCCAGATGCATCAACACCACTTCTTCGTCTCCCCCACCCCTTTTTTGTTTTCTCAGTTCTGCTTTTCCCTGCACACCCACTTTATTCTGTCTAGGTTTAGCGTTGTATTATATGTAGAAATCCACTTTCACTTTCCTTTTTCCAAACAGTCAACTACACCTTTTCCAAAACCGAGTCCCAGTTTGTTTTTAGACTTTTGCTTTTTGCTAGATTTTTTTTTCACCCTGTTCCAGTGTGTGCCTCCCTGCTCCTTTTTTAAAAAAAACCAACTTTGTTTATTTATTTAGTTCTTTTATTGTCAACAGTCTTTTTCTGCATTACTTTCAACCAAAGGTAAGTAGTTTAAACTTTTAATCATTTTGTACATTCTCCAGAGCCGTGGGATGCGCCAGGAAGTTGGGGGTGGGGAGGTTTAGGGTGTAAGAGATAAAGTGTACATTGCATTCCTCTTGTCACGTTCTAATACGCTCTATAAAGTCTCTGAACTAGCAAACCCAGCTGCACACAGCACACAAGAATAAACAGTATAAACTTAAACTGATTGGTCCGCACAGCCAAGAAAAACACATCAGATGTTCTGTGGCCAAAATAACTTTTTCATCCACAAAATGGATGGAGGTCTTAGAACTGAAGAAAAAAAAAAGGATTGAACCAAAAGTGTCATATTAGCCGAACTGTTTATATTTGGTTTTTAAACTGTGTATATTTTTCTCTATCAAATTCAGACTCAGTCTGTAAGTATTTTGTCAGAAATATTTTTTATTCTGTTTCCAGTGACATTATGTTCAGTTGAGGTACTGTTGCTGCCCATCTTAAGTTGGGCTTGAGACAACTTGCCTCATTCACCCATTCACGCCCTTTCATACAACCACTTTTTCTGTGCTCTTTACTTTAGACTTTTTGAATGCAGGATACTTTATTAAAGCTATTTAGCAGGAGCAAAGCAAAGGATGAATTAAATAATAATAATCACTTAATATACTTAACTAATTAATCTACTCTGAGATAATGCAAATTTCTAGTACTGATCTTGAGAGGAATGAGAGAATCACATAATCACACCTGAATCAAAAAGTAATTGAAGGATTCTGTATAGAGTTACTACCTTACTATTGGATTATATTGGGCTGGGGAGGTTGTTACCCCCCTCTCTCAGCCACTTCCATCTGCCCTGCACAAACACCACCTCTTCCTGCTCTTCTCTGTTCTCAGTTCTGCTTTACCCTGCATCCACTTTATTCATGTTGGATTGAACTTTCTATCATATGTATAGATGCAGTTGCAATTGTGCAGTCTGAGCCACACAGTTCCAGTTTATTCTTAACCTGTTTTTAATCTGTTTTCAGACTTTTTGCTTTCTTCCCGCCTGTTTCTTGTTTGTGTCTCACTGCTTACTTCACATCTCCCTCAGAAGCCCATTTCCCTCAATACTTTCAACAAAAGGTGAGCAGTTTGAACTTTTAATCTGAATTTAATATCAGTGTCTCTGATTATACAGGGAGTGCAGAATTATTAGGCAAGTTGTATTTTTGAGGAATAATTTTATTATTGAACAACAACCATGTTCTCAATGAACCCAAAAAACTCATTAATATCAAAGCTGAATGTTTTTGGAAGTAGTTTTAGTTTGTTTTAGTTTTAGCTATTTTAGGGGATATCTGTGTGTGCAGGTGACTATTACTGTGCATAATTATTAGGCAACATAACAAAAACAAATATATACCCATTTCAATTATTTATTTTTACCAGTGAAACCAATATAACATCTCCACATTCACAAATATACATTTCTGACATTCAAAAACAAAACAAAAACAAATCAGCGACCAATATAGCCACCTTTCTTTGCAAGGACACTCAAAAGCCTGCCATCCATGGATTCTGTCAGTGTTTTGATCTGTTCACCATCAACATTGCGTGCAGCAGCAACCACAGCCTCCCAGACACTGTTCAGAGAGGTGTACTGTTTTCCCTCCTTGTAAATCTCACATTTGATGATGGACCACAGGTTCTCAATGGGGTTCAGATCAGGTGAACAAGGAGGCCATGTCATTAGTTTTTCTTCTTTTGTACCCTTTCTTGCCAGCCACGCTGTGGAGTACTTGGACGCGTGTGATGGAGCATTGTCCTGCATGAAAATCATGTTTTTCTTGAAGGATGCAGACTTCTTCCTGTACCACTGCTTGAAGAAGGTGTCTTCCAGAAACTGGCAGTAGGACCTTTCTTACCTTGGCCATGTCTCTGAGTATTGCACACCTTGTGCTTTTGGGCACTCCGGTGATGTTGCAGCTCTGAAATATGGCCAAACTGGTGGCAAGTGGCATGTTGGCAGCTGCACGCTTGACTTTTCTCAGTTCATGGGCAGTTATTTTGCGCCTTGGTTTTTCCACACGCTTCTTGCGACCCTGTTGACTATTTTGAATGAAACGCTTGATTGTTCGATGATCACGCTTCAGAAGCTTTGCAATTTTAAGACTGCTGCATCCCTCTGCAAGATATCTCACTATTTTTGACTTTTCTGAGCCTGTCAAGTCCTTCTTTTGACCCATTTTGCCAAAGGAAAGGAAGTTGCCTAATAATTATGCACACCTGATATAGGGTGTTGATGTCATTAGACCACACCCCTTCTCATTACAGAGATGCACATCACCTAATATGCTTAATTGGTAGTAGGCTTTCCAGCCTATACAGCTTGGAGTAAGACAACATGCATGAAGAGGATGATGTGGACAAAATACTCATTTGCCTAATAATTCTGCACTCCCTGTATATCCATTAAAGGAGAGGTTGATCACAAATGTCTAATCTGTAAGCAGTACTGTCTGGTTAAATATTACATTTTATCTTACAGTTTCACTTCTTGGTCATGGATGATTTCGTAAGAAACAAACTGGTTGAATGGGGGCTAAGTGAGTTGGTGGAGAAATTTAAAGGTAAAGTATTAACGTGAATCCGTGACGGGTCCAGATATTGATCCTGATGTGATCTGTTAACTGTAAAACAGCTCATAGATCTGTGCCGATTGCTTTTTCACTCATTCAACAAGAATTTCTGAAGCAAACTGAGAATAAACTTCATCTCTGCAACTTTATTTTTAATTACAGATGAACAAATCGATGCAGAAAGTCTGCGTGTCCTTGATGATCGAGAAATTGATAATTTGATCCCAAAAGCTGGACCAAGAGTGAAATTCAAGAACAACCTCAAGCTGTTAAAGGTAATTAAGTTTTTCAACAACATTTTTATTTGAGTGTACAGAGGTGAATTTTTGTTAGAATTATCAGAATATTAAAAATGTACTGGCAGTAATAATATGTAGTGTAATTTTTGTTAATTCTTTACTAAAACGGAAATGTTTTTGTTGTGCTAGGAAGAAATAAACACAAATCAAGAAACAGTCATTTCTTTTCAGCTAAGTTACAAACTGTTATGTTTCCTTGAGATTTAGTATCTACAGAACTAATACAATTTTTAATACATGTTTAAGTGCTCAGTATTGTATTCGGCTTAATACTTTTTATCTGCATTGTAAACAGGAGCATGAAGAAGCAGCTGGTTTGGTTCAGGTCAGGATTATACTGAATCTCAGACTAATGAGCCAACTGCCTGAGACAAAAGCTAGGTTCACACTGCAGGCGAAAGCGCATCAAATCCGTCTTTTTTGACCCTATGCGACCCATATCCGATCGTGGTATGACGGTTTGAACAGCACAAATCCGATATTTTCAAATCCGACCCAGGTCACTTTCGTATGTGGTACTGAATCTCATACATATCTGATGTTTTAGAAAGCAACTGCTGTTTGAATGGTCATGTTGCATTAAATCCGTCTTTTACGTCACTGACACAAGACAGACGCCAACTATCAGCGCCGGAGAAGACAGACGAGAAAGCATGGCGGCGGAAAATGGAGACGGAGCGAGTCAATGGACAGAAATGGAGGTTTTGGACTTGATTAGCATATGGGGAGACAACAATCCCAATCCCACCACTCCTGGTTCCGACTCTGTGTCCATATATACCTCTGCACGGAGGTAGCAGCCACTGCTCCAAACAAGGCCATTGTTAAAGCACGGGCTCTCTTTTTTCCTCAGTGTCCTTCTTTCTCTAATTAATCTGTCAAAATTCTGTCGGTTACGACTGTGCAGAAATTGATAGACTGCTGCAGCAACACCTACTAGCTCTGTTGCCGCCATTTTTACTTCCGTAAACAGAGCGCGTTGTGTGTGACGTCTTCTTTTGCGTATGCGGGCCGCTTTGAGGGCCATGAACCGTTCATGCTAGAGCGCGTTAGCTGTCACATTTTATTTGTAACGTGAACAACCAGACAAAAAAAAAATCGGATTTGATCAAAAAATTGGAATTGAGCATTAAGACCTGCAGTGTGAACGTAGCCGAAGTAAAACTCCATTCTGTTGCCTATAGGGCAGGGGTGGGCAACTCCAGACCTCAAGGACCAGTGTCCTGCAGGTTTTAGATATCACCCTGGGTCAACACACCTGATTCAAATGATTAGTTCATTACCAGGCCTCTGGAGAACTACAAGACATGTTGAAGAGGTAATTTAGCCGTTTGAATCAGCTGTGTTGGATCAAGGACACAACTAAAACCTGAAGGACACAACTAAAACCTGAAGGACACTGGCCCTCGAGGCCTGGAGTTCCCCACGCCTGCTGTAGGGTTACATACGGATTCAAAATTAATTTTAGTGACCTCCCATTAAGGTAACCAGGTGTCATTACTGCCGACGTAAATTACAGTTTTACTTAGCCAGCAGTTTTAAATTTCCCTCAGTGTTGCCTGTTCTGGTCGTCTTTCCTGGTGTCTCTAGGTTCACATGTCTCAGAAGAGAATCACCAATTACCAGAGTTTGATGCCTGGCAGGTGTTTCGAAAAGTGGGGTAAAACAGTTAGACACATGAACGGGTTGGTGGTGTGCCAGGGGCTTCTGTTTAATACTATGCTTGCTCATCATCACCCAGTCATCTTGTTTCCCCAACTGCTCGGGGCAATCTGCCAGAGGGAGCTAACGGGGCCTACGCTACCTTTGGCTGCACAGGCTAAAGGGGCCTGGCTAGCTATGGGATTTTTAAGGGTGCAAAGTAGAGTCTCCAATTCTGTGATCCTGGCCTCCAGAGCTGCAAATAGGGTACATTTATTGCAAGTATCATTATTGCTAAAGGAGGCCGAGGAGTAACTAAACACAAAAGTAACAAAACTAATCTGACACAATGAGCAAGAAAGTGCAGGAGGTACAGGTGAAGGGGCCATGCTGCTAGTGAGTTGGCTACAGGCCAAGCTAAGCTAGCGAATCCCTGATGGCACAGTGAGTGAATACTGTGACTATAATTAGTGAGTGAATACACAGAGTGCATGAAGATTACACTATGAAATAAGTGTAATCTATACGTTTTTAATTAAATTGGCTACGCAGATAAGCTACACAAAAATACCACTGTGTGTTGGAACAAGAAGTGATAGTCTACAGCAGAGAGTGAACACCAAGTGACCCACTGGTGTTCGACAGTGTCTCACTGGCAGTAATTATTTGTAGAGTATTTTTATTAATTCTTAACTTATACCTAATTTGAACTGTTTTTACTGTTGTAGGAAGAACAAAACTCAAATCAGGAAACAGTCAATTCTGTTCAAGTAAGTAAATGTGAAGGGAAAAGGTTTTAAATGTCCATATGACAAATACAATTTTAATACATGTTTAAGAGCGTAATATAAAACACTGCTTTGCACTTTTATCAGCAGTGTGAACAGGAGCATGAAGAAGCAGCTGATGTGGTTCAGGTAAGGGTTATACTGAATTTCAGACATTTGGGGCAACTGCCTGAGACAAAGTAAAGCTCCATTCTCTGGTCTACAGAGACTGACAACTCGCTACAGAAACCAGTAAATGACTGAATCTAAAAACTTAATTCATAGGGGGTTGGAGAATATACATTTTGCCCTAGCTAGGGGGTTCGCCAACCGTCTCTGTAGGTCTTCGTGACTGGGACTTAATAGAATTGTCTCACAGATGTTTACTAAGAAGAAGGTAATTTATAATATATTCTTCATCAGTCTGCTCGTTGAAAACATGGAGAACTGTGTTAATGTCCGTAAAATGTTGTTAAAGAGCAATGCCAATGCAAATAGTGATAATTTCCTGTTTAACTCATATTCATCCTCAGGTCTTGCCATCCACAAGTGATACAGGTGAGACACATGCATCGTATTTATTGCATCTCATATTAGTCTGTGTTTTAAAGGCACCAATAGTTTTTGCAATTTGCATAACTTTACTAAGAATAAATTACAAACCTGAGAGAAACCCGTTTTTTTTTTTTTTTTTTTTGTTCTTATTTTTTGTTGTTTTTATCCAATCAGGAAAGAGAAAATCAGACGTTCAAAGTAACCCCAGCAGGTTGCAGTCACCAGCTAAGCAACAGCGTCTGTCAATGCCAGGATTTGAAGGTATTTATGTTTCTTTCTAAACAGTGTCACAGTTTAAGCCACTATAGGGTTAAATTTTTGTGCAGCACAATTTGTCCAACATGCCAGTTTCATCTTTGATGCTAGAAATTACTTTTTCTTTGGGCTGTTGTCAAAATTTAACAGTCAGCATGATGCATGGTATATTAGGGTTGATTGGTAAGTGGTCACATTATGCTCCTCATATACTCTAATTCACACAGGTTTGTTTTTTTTTTTTTTAAACATGAGATTTTACATTTTCTGGTTATTCTAGTCTATAATTCCTTCTAAATAGTTCTTTACTTTTTTCTCCACAGAATCAATCATACTGTCTGATGTGAAAAACACCATGACATTTGTACATGCCAGACTAAATGACCAAGACAAACTCAGTGCTTTCTTGAAGTGAGTATTAATTTTCTTTTTTAAAATTTTTTTTATAATGTATGGGCCTGGTTCCACTCCTGATCGCGTGACAGTTTCACAAACAGATCACAGAGAGTTTGTTTTTAAAGAAAGCAAAAATGCAGAAAATGTCTGTAAAACATCCTCAGAAGCTGCTAGTTATGTGTAATTACCAGATGGTGGTGTGAGACACCAGTGCCACACATCATGCCATCGTGCTGTCTGTACATGAACCCTTTTGGTTCAATAGTCACCAATTTGTTTCTTGTGTCAGTCTGTTTGACGTGTTGGTTCTTTGTTTAGTTAGTTTTACATGATACTTTTGACTTATAGCCGCACAATTATAGATGATGGAATGATTCAGTAGTAAACTAAAACTTTCCAAGTTAAGACCAACAAAGACTGATATTTTTAGGAAGTTTTGGTGACTTAGCTACATTTTTTTCCTGTTCCCCGTATCTACCAACTCTTGAGGGAAACATTTTCACTTTAGCTGACACAAAAAGGAAGGTGTGGATCAAAACAACATACAGTAAACAATTAGTGGAGCAAGTGTATAAAACTGAAATAACTAGTAGTAATTACTATTAAAAATAATATAACTCTCTTTTAAACCTTTTGAAGCATACTTAAAAATGTTTTCATGACTGAATCATTTAACGCATATTTAAAATCTTGTTCAACAGGAAAAAGATCAGTGATTTGGAGACAGACAAGAGGGAGCTGGTTGGTGTCTTTGGTAAAACCGGGGCTGGAAAGAGCTCTTTGATAAATGCCATCATCAAAGAGAAGAATCTTTTACCCTCAGGAAGTGTCAATGCCTGCACCTCAGTCATGACCAAAGTGGAAGCTAACACACGTAGCTCAAAGTATGAGGCAGAAATTGAGTTCATCACAAAGGAGGTAAAATGAATTCCCAAAGTTTGATTTGTTCTTGAAGCAAAATCATGTGTTACACTGCAGTTCTTGGAGCTTAAAGCTGGGTACATGCCTCCAATAAATGGCTTGTCATCTATTTTTGTAGGAGTGGAAAGATGAGTTGTGGTCATTTCGTCAGTTTCTTGACAATAATGAAAATCAGGAAAAGGAAGGCGATGATGATTATCGTGATGCTGTCGAAAAGCTGTCAGCGCTGTACAGAGAAGAATGGAAAGAGAAGTCCTCTGAAAACCTCATGGAGAACAAATATTTTAAAGAAATTCCAGAATTTCTCCAATCCAGGCGAAAGATATTGAGATGTGAATCAGTAAGACAAACTCTCATATTACTACTATAAGAGACAGGGGGACACAGGGGATGCTGGGAAGGGCACACAGCTGAAACTAGGACAACCTGGACACAAAAAGGGAACTGACCAAATAAACAAAAGACTACGAATTGGAAACATAACTCACTTCTGAAAACAGAATGCAGCATAGATTCAAAAGTCCAAAAAACACTGAAAACTGATCCAGTGATCGAAACAAAACAGATCTTACTGAGATCCCACAATGACATGTAGACGATCACATATCCAGAAAAAAAAAATCTGTTCTTGTAATAACTGTGGTTAAAAAGACCCAAGACTGGTCCAGGTCCGTTATGTAGAGAATGATTGTCTGTCTGTCTGTCTGTAAGAACCTTTACCTCTTCACACAACAGTGATCAGTTCCCTGTTCTAACCTACTCTTACGCCTTTTAGATCGCTCTGTAGAAATTCACTGCTGAGCAAAGTCAACAAAGATTAAATCAAAGTGGCCACAAACTTTAGTAAATCAGTGTCTGACAGTCGGTTGCATCAGGAATGGCATAAAGTGGTGTAAAACCCTGACAGTCAAAACATGCCAAGTTATCCGCTGTAGGGACCCCTTGCAAATAAAGGAGCAGTGGTTTATTAATATCTCAAAGTGGTTGAAAACTGTGCATAATGCCCACATGAAATAGTTTCTGCTAATAGTAATACTAACTGTTGAGACCAAGAGTGTACTTCGTGTTATTTAAATAAAGAATAAAAACTTTTAAATAATTCTTAAAAATCGATTTTCATTTTGGTTTTGAATGATAATTAGAGACTTTCTCAAAACTATCAAATGGTTGATTGTTCTAAAAAGGGTTTCACATGACCTGAATCTCCCCTCAGTCTTTATCCAGTATAACACAAGGGGAAGCTTATACATGACAGAATCTGATCATTTAAATCTAAAATTGAAAACTAATTACTAAACTTTTAGTGATCCAATTTCTTTAAGTAGTTTTTTTTTATGTCACCGAGTTTTTAATGGTCTTTCTAAAGCACTTGCACTGTAGGATTAAAATTAAACTGCACTGCTTTTATTATTTATTGCAGGCTAATGAACTTTCTGCAAAATTTGTCAAGTACACAAGAAGTGATTCAAAACAAGAAGAAGGTAATGAAGGAAAAAAGTGGTTTTGGCCACTAGTGAAGTGTGTGACTGTCAGGGTGCCAAACAAGCCTCTTCTCCAGCATGTCACACTTGTGGACCTTCCTGGAAATGGAGACTGTAACAAGAGCAGAGATCAGATGTGGAAAGGGGTAATTCACATTTACTGTTCTTTGCTTATACTGTGTTGTCTGTAAACAGTCATCTTTCTATTAAGCACTGAGACATGTTATTCTCCTTTCAGATAGTTGGAGATTGTTCTACTGTGTGGATTGTGACTGACATTAATCGAGCAGCAGCAGAGAAAGAGGCCTGGGAGATCCTGGAAAGTGTCAGCAGTCTGATTGGAAATGGTGGCGAATGTAGGCAAATTCACTTTATCTGCACCAAGTCTGATCTTCTTGATGATTCAGATGATCTGTAAGTACATTTTGAATGCTGATCAACTACAGGGTGTTTCCATTTAAGATCAAAACACAGAGTTGAGCCTTTTTTCTAATTAATACAGAACATTTGGGTCAAAAAGAGTCTCAGAGGCAGATCTAGTTTTATAAAGTGTACTGAAAATAGTGGACTGAGTAATAAACAGAGAATTCCCTGGCTGGTGGGGGAGAGTGGGACAGGCAGTAGAATTTTTAAGTTCTAGAGGAACAGCAAGAGAGAAGAGGGTGAGCAATAACAGGAGAGGAGGAGGAGGAAGAGATGTAACTGGCATCATGGCAGCTTTTATATATTTATTCTTTTTCATAAATGTATGCGCTCATAATCTATGAGATTATTGGAAATCATGCATATCCTGATCCTTACAGTCAAGTAATTCAACAATTTTATGTAAAATTGCATAAAGCAAAAATACCATTACACTGTCCTTCAGCAACAAAGTTAAAGTAGTTGCTGTGACAAAAAGAAACACTTGTATGTAAGCATGGCAGTGTGTGTTGATGTCACGATCCAAATAAAACATGCTGGCCTTTCTCAGAGTGCTTTAAGAATAAATGGTACCAGTCTCCCATATTTGCGAGTTTGTTTTTTAAACAGTCAAAATAAATACATTAAACAAATAAGATTATATTATGATTATAAATGACTGGACCTGCAAGGCAGACTCGCACAACTGAAGCTCAATAGGTTTATTCATAATGAAACAAATATATACAATGAACTGGTGAATTAGTGGAGAGCACCACCCTAAGGTGATGGTCTGGGAGAGAGTACTCAATGACTGGCTGGAAGGAAACAAAATCAAATGTTTTGAGAAATTGGGAGTTGTTCTTACTCGGTTTAGAAACACGGCTGAGAGGGAGTCTGTAGTGAACAGGTAAGTATTTTGGTGTGAGGCTCTGAAAATCGAGGTTAGCAAGTAGGAGAATGAGAGGATATTAACAAGACCAGACATTTAAAAATAGAAAGCAACAAATTGGAATACCAGCACCATCAGGCAGAGAAACATTGCCACAGCCAGTCTTTAAATACAATCTATGTGTTAACAATGAGTTGCAGGTGTGCAACAGTCAGGGAAAGCTCTGCTTGGTCAGAAGAGAGATTCCCACATTTTCACCTAAAGGCCAAGAATAAAACAAAACCACCCAGCCTGCCCCAGATTAATGATGGTGATGGTGATGATGGTAACAGTACATATTTGCACATTTCTTGTAGTTCACGAGCTGATATCCATGATCGAATAGTAATAAGAAACCTGCAAGCCAAGGATGGAGTAAGGAAAGAATTCAACAAGCGAAGCAAGATTAAGGTGAGTTTTATAGACTGACAGAAAATAATACAGACTCTCCACAGTTGCAAGGATGCTTTAAAATAAAATCATTTTTCCACAGAAACACTTCACTGATGACAGTTTCAAAGTGTTCACAGTGAGCTCCAAAGAGTTCCTAAAAGGGAAGCATCTAAGTCCAGAAGAAACTGGTAGGTGAAGTCTTGATGCACATGTTGTTTTAGTTTGCTCTGACTGAAAGAAGAATCATTTAATTTGAATCAAAGTATGTAATGTCAAACTGTGGCACTGAAATTTCTTCTTAACAGAAATAACCAAACTTCAGGGATTTTTGCAAGAGCTCAATGACTGTCACTCAGAGACAGTAAACTATGTGAGTGGAGCTTATGGGATTCTGTCTTTGATTCAAGGAGCCAACTCTGGAGGAGTGGTAAGGTCAAGTAAAAGATATTCTTACATGTTGGGATTTCTCAAATGTCTTTGTGTTTCTTATTATGTTTTTTTTAATGTATTAATTTATAGGTTATTAAGTGATCAATTGATTCATGTATTTTTGCCGTTCTGTTTTACTTACAGTAGAGTGACTTAAAGCCAAGTGAAGTATTTTTTTTATGGTTTTATTCCTTCAAATATTTTTCAGGATGATAAAAAAGGTGAGGTGTGTGAAGAACTTGAGAGAAACATGATCCTTCAACTTGCAAATATCAACAAAAAAACGGAAGAGACCTATACGGCCTTTGAAAAATGTCTTGATGATGGTGTTGAGAAATCCAAAGGTTCATACGGAGAAAAACTCAAGAGCTTCTTGTATCATGTATGTATTTTAAATCTAGTTGTAACAAAACAACAGGTTTTACAGGAGGATGTATTTAAATAATTCTGTTTTCTTTTTTATTTTAGGGAAAGAAGGGTGGTGCTTTTCACGGGGTACTGAAGTGTGTCGTTGAGAATGGTGGCATCCACAAACCAAAGAACGGGACCCTAATAAACCTTAACATGAAGTTGGCTTCATGTCTGACTGACAGCATTGATGAAGAATTCAGAAAGACCTTCCCGTAAGAAAAGACAAGTTCTAAACAGTCACATAATATTATCCACGATATGTAATTTATAACATATCACATTTTTAAAATATAAACTTGCCAACTCTGACATTAATAACCACAATGTTTACATGTTTTAGAAATGACTCAGAATGTGGAGCATTCAACGGAGTCATCAAGACTTTTACACTTAACACTGATCCTCTGATTGAAAAGTACAAAAATGCTGAACTGCAGCTCAGATTTCTCAAGACAGAGGTAAGAGATGAAACTTTCCTATACATCAATTCAAACAGTAAAGTACAGTAAAAGGAAAAAATGAAAAATTAGCATTAGCTATATAGCTTGAAGTAGTTTAAAACAATATTCATCCGTATTTCATGTTTTGTCTCTAAGGAAAAAAAAATGAAGGCAAAACTGAACAGAATCATCCGGGAACAGAAGAAAAGAGTCTACAGCAGTCTGACAGAGACAATTGAGAACATTATGGAAGAAGGCTACAAGAGTAAGAAATAAGATCAGAGATTCACAACTTGGCACTAAAACACATATTTATATTTATCATTATTCAGTAAGAGAAATCTGATTGGAGCTTTCTGTCTTATTATAGAGGCTGCAGAATTTAGAGGAACAGGCATGCTGTACAACATGAGGGAGACTATTAAGAACCATGTGCACTCAAAGAAGGACATGTTTGAGCAGGCAAAAAATACCATGTTGGAGAAGTTGCACAGTTTAATGGTTTGTCATGTTTTATGAAGAAATATTATGACCGTATTTTGTTATAGCTCACCTGAAGCCTTTTTCTGTGTTTAACTGGAATAGAGTTATACAAAAATGTATGTTTCCATTTATGTTTTAAATCCAGTCTGAGAAACTTCTAAATGTAATTGTATTTGACTTTAACACAATATTTTGATCTGTGATAAGTGAATGCAATTTTTCAAATTAGAGAGACATCCTGGAGACTCTGGAGGAAACTATGAAGGAAGCCTTTGAACTTTCATTCAAGACTGATGGGAGCTCACTCCCAGGTAAACAGGATAGTTGGCTGTAATTACACTGGTTCCAAGTGCCTGATACTGCTTCCGTCCTTTTCTCTTTATCTTTGCAATCTTGCATCTGATAACTTAGTCTATGTAACTATTAATCTATTTTTTTAAATTAACTTATAAATTACTGATTCACAAAAATTCAAATTTGTTTTTCAGATGTTTCAACAGAGCTTGGTATGGTGAAGAAATGTTATGATGAACTTGCAGCCACTCCAGATGATGAAGTGTCCCTTACTGGGTAACTCCTAATATGTTATCAATGGTATTACATTAAATATTTAAAATTTTACAAAAAATAAATATTTTTTGCTCTTAACAATGTAACATTTATGTTAAGTAAATATGCTGATCAGCCCAGATGCTGCAATGAGTCCATTTTAGGGGAATCTGCAATTCAACACATTTAAACTAATTATAGCAATTAGTATTCTTTAGTGTGAGGAGTTTTACAAGCAATATTAAGATTTTAAAATGTAGAAATTATATTACGTCCATTGGTTATTGTTTATTATCAAACCTTTGCTCTTTTTTTAATGTTTCAGATTTGCTGACCAGGTAGAAACTGCAGAAACCTGGACACAAACAGGTCTTCCCAGAGGAAGTATTGTTTAAAACAAAAAACCATCTGATTTGGTCTCAATCCTTTTCAGTTGTTTTTGTTTGGCCTCTTTAAAAGTTTTTTGGTGACATTTGACTTTGTGAATGTTATTATAAGTGATTCTGGATTTTTATTTCTGTAAGACATCTGTCTCTTTAAATGTTTTAAATCTTGAGGCTAGCAGAGACGTTTGAGGAAAAGCTGAAAGAGATTTACATTACATCACTCTACATATATTTCAATCTACTTTAATGCTTTTATTTTATGAGTTTAGTTATGGTTCATTCAAATGACAATGACAATTATATAGCACATTTCAGTACATGTAAAATCGGTCTACTTAACACAGAAAGTAAAAACATGGCAACACTTTATAATACAGCCAATGACTAACGCGTAATTTCCTTGTAAATAAATGGAATATCAATGTATTTCATCTAAAATTGCAATTAAAATTGTAATTGTATGTACCTACAAATATTTAAAGGTAACAAGTCATCCAGACCATTGTTTTAAGATTTTTAGTATTATAATCTAATGTCTCCTACAATTGATCTTGTAAACGTTGATTGGTCAGTTAGGGTAAGTAGCTCCATCTCCATGCAGCTACAGGACTAGTTTTATCCCTCTACATTGTGTCCATCTTTTCCTCCAATAAATGTTTAATTTCAGTAGTTCTTTTCATTATGGAATTAACTGTCTGATTATGAGATTTAAAGTAGTTTTTCATCTCAACCTTTCACACACAAATATGTGTTTCTGACAGGTTTTCATACATTAGAGCCACAGCAGAGGGTGTTTCTCTTAAAAACAATATCTGAATTAGGATTTGATGGATTTGTGTATGAAAAACACAACTAGTCATCGATTTATTTGTAAAAGTTAAAGTTTGTCTTTTTTTCCAAGGACACATTCACACTTCTTGTCATGCGCTTTTAATTGTTGCTTTCTTGTTCCCTACAATCTTTCTGACCTGTCATCTATGTTTATTCTTCACAAAAAATATTATTTATATGAACATTGTTTTGGCAGTAGTATCAGTGGACTCTGTTGTGATATTTTGACAACACTGTGTGCTGTTGACAGAATTTGAGTTTGTCTAAGGTGCACCTCTGTCAAACCTAACAGCCGTTGTTGTTGTTGCAGGTCTTTCCAAGTATTCTGCCATTTGAGTCCCCACAAAAGAACTGAGTGTATTTTGTATAAAAATATATTATCACATTATTTCTAAAAGCTTGTCTTACAATGTTAATCCCCAATTTACCTTAGAAATCAATTATACTTTTGTTTGGGGGTTTTTTTAAAGCACAAATATCCTGAAATGCCATGTCCAGTCATTTTTGTTCAAGTTCAGTTTTTAATATAAGCTATAAAAATTAAAAACAATTGTATACCCTTACTCATAATATTATAGCCAGATGTTATTTTAATTCTATAAATACATTTTCAATGCTTAGTCTTTGAAATAAGTCCCTGAATTGGCTGTAACCCCCATTACTCTTACTCTTAGGGGCATTGTTTTTTTGTTGTTATTTTTGTTTGTTTTCTTTTCTCTTTTAATGGAAATCAACTTTTTTTTTTAAAGAACCAGAATAAATATCAGTCTTTCATCAACCTTTTCTTCCATTTTTCTGAATGATTCACAGATGTGTTAAAGCATAGCATGTTCACCCTCTTATGGTTACTTACAGTATAAACTGATACTGCCTCACATAAGTAATAATGGCTAATTTAAAATGGGTATGCCAGAAACTGTTCGTATTATCCTGGAAGTTCAACCCCAACCTGTTTTTTCTGGGACTGATTGTGGTCAAAAACACTGTGTTAATTCAGCTCCTTCTGTACTCTGAGAAATAAAAAGGCAGTCTTCCAAGGAAATTAATTTTAGCACTGTGAATTCTACGGACAGTTTATCTCTTGCCGTCTCTGTGCACGATACTTCTGATTTGGTGGAAAAGAGGGACTGTTTTCCTTATGTCTCTTCCTTGGCTGGAGATAAAAGAACTGTTTCCTCAGAGGTTTTAAAAGTTGTTTCTCCTGAGCTGGGCACTGTTAACATTTCCATGAATGCTCAGCCCAAGACTAGTATTTCTGGTGAATTTTCACCCAAAGAGACGGTTTCTGCTCCTTCCGAGCCTGGATTTGTAGTTACATAAACTGTTCATTCTGAGGGGTTTCCTTCCAGCGTTGCTAATGAAAAGACCTGTGTTCATGCTACCAAGTCAGCTCATTTTAAAAAAAGAATGTGTTTCTGCGCCCCCTGATTCCACTGGGTTGAAACATTTTTTTGACCCTCTTTAACAACATTCCAACATAACATTATCATTGATTGGGGAGAATAAAATTAATTATTATTTTTTATGTGGTTCAGCCACAATTCTACTAAAACCTCATCCAATAATAGGTAAGCCAACTTTTGGACCATCTAGTTGTCTGTATGTCTGCTGCAGTACATGCATCAGAAAGTGCCAAACAGAGCCCTGGTGGAGTGAAGAGCTGTAAAGAGAAGCAGAGTGCTCTGTTTATATTCTAAAAATGTTTTAAGCTTGTTTCAAAGATTCTGTACAGCAGCTTTAAATGTTTTCCAAAAGCACACATACACTTACCTTATCAGTGTTTCTCAAACTTTTTACAGTCTGTACCACCTGAGAAAATGTCAGGCTCTCCCAAGTACCACTATGAAAGCATGAAACTCATAAATCTTACAACACAAACGTCCGATCTGTTACTAAAATGAAAAGTCACATAGGTTAAAATAAAAGAAAACAAATCTGCAGAGCCATAGTAGTATCTGCAGGAAAGATCTTTTCATACATTGTATACACTGGACCACAGGCAAAGTTGCCTCCATTTTTATAATTTTTTTTAATTAATATTTTGTACATTTGTACATTTCAAGGACTCTTCTGTGACCCAGGCACAGAGAGACTTGATGAATTTAAGAATCTTATGATTTAATAAAGAAATTTGCAGACTTGCACAGAGATGGTAAAATTATGATGACTGATAATGGAGACGAAGACAACAGACAACGAGGACAGGGAGGAACAGGGGTTTAAAAGAACCAAGGAGACAGTCAGAGAGAACTTGAGACAACCTGAGACATTTAGGGATGCAGGGACCGACAGAGACAGGGAAGAAGCCTCATCGTGACGAGTAAAGTTTCTTAACTGGCTGAGCAGCTCTCTGGGTGCTCAGCACCCCTAAAGCTCTGATCCTAGAATCGCCCCTGGGACAGATGGTTTGAAAGAAGAGTAAAAGATGCCATTTATGTCCACTGTGAGCGACCATCTTTGAACAGAGGCGCTGGCTTACGACACCAACTCTCTGCCATCTATAATCCAGTTTTGAGATCCCTTCCCAGACGTCTTAACGCCCACTCACATCCTGGGCCATCTGACCTCAGGAAATCACATGACAGGGTGGGGCTAGGTTTCACAATGAGCTCACCCGAAACCTTGTGACCTACACCCATTTTCACACCTTGGATTAGGTAGAGGATCATTAGGGGGTCCATTGAGAGAGCCGTCTAAGTGGAGTGCTGCTTTTGAAAGCCAGACTGAAAAGGGACAAAAATCTGTAATCTGCATAGTGAGGACCTGAACTGATTTTTCCAGTAATTTACTTATAAATGGCAATTTTGAAATAGGCCAATAATTACTAGTAGAGCTAGGATCTAGATTCTGTTTTGTTTTTTTTGTTTTTTAAAAAGAGGAGTTACTTCAGCATGTTTAAAGGATAGAGCACAACCTTGCCTCAGTGTACTGTTAATGATGGATAACAATGTGGGACTAATGATGGTGAGAGTCCCAGACAGGACAGAGAGAGGCAATATATCTAAAGAGCACGATGAGAATTTCATTTTACCTATTACTGTAATTAAGTCGTTGAGTGTGACTGGAGAAAAAGAAGTAAATGACCCAGGAAACTCAGGGCATCTTCATAAGGGGAGGCACTTGAGGAGATTTTGGATCTCAGGTCCATCACCTTATTTACAAAGTGACTGAGGAAAGTATTACAGTAACACGGCATGCTGGGTTGGAGGAGAAACAATACTGTTGATGGTGTCAGATAGAATTCTTGGGTTATTTTTATGACGGTTTATAAGATTTTAGTGAAATAAGAGGATCTAGCCTCGTTCACTGAGTCATTATATAAGTGAAGAAGTTATTTGAAGTGTTCATGATGGATAACCAGACCCGTGGACTTCCAGAGACGCTCTGCTTTTCAACAGGAGCGTCAAAGACCACAATCTGTATTCTTTAACCAGGGTGTGCGGGAACTAACAGAGCAATGTCTAGTTTTGAAAAGAGCAACCTGATTAAGAATGGCAAGACAGTGTTCATGAAAAGAATCAGTAAGGAGGTCAGAAGAGGTTTTAAAATTAAAAAGAGAAGAAAACAGATAAATGATAGAGTCATCAATAAAGCACCTGCGCCTAATAAATCCTTGGGAAGGAGACTTTGAGTTGACAGATACATTAAAAAAGACTGACTTATGGTCTCTAAAAACAATGTCATTTAAGTTGTCATGTCATGTACTCTGCCTCTCGCCTGACAACTGTAAAAGGCTCCGCCAAACCCGAATTGGATAAGCAGAAGAAAATGGATGGATTGGGATTTTTAAGCATGAATTCCTCCCAGGGATATTAAGGTTTTAATTGTGAGGGTCTAAACCAGGGGTAGGTAACTCCAGGCCTTGAGTGCCAGTGTCTTGCAGGTTTTAGATGTGTCCTTGATTCAACACAGCTGATTCAAATGGCTAAATGACCTCCTCAAAGTATCTTGAAGTTCTCCAGAGGCCTGGTGATGAACTAATCGTTTGATTCAGGTGTGTTGACCCAGGGTGATATCTAAAACCTGCAGGACACCGGCACTCGAGGCCTGGAGTTGCCCACCCCTGGTCTAAACCAAAAGGCCAGCACTATGTCCAAAAATGTTTTGATGTCTTTTTTCCTACTTTTGTTGTATTTGTTCATCATTTGTACACCCTAGTTATACAGGAAAGTATACAGCAGTGGGACTACAATGTTACTGATTTTAATTTTAGTGCCTTAAACCACAGGAATACCATGATATTCAGACTCTTTTCAGTTTTAAGGATTCAATTAATGTTTTTCCTTCTATTGCAGATTTTTTCCCTTGTAGTAAATTTGAATATTATAATTTAATGCCTTTAGTCATGTTACTTTTATTTTCATGATGTATTTCTCAGTTTTATCTTGAGACTTCGATAGCACATGACTTATGTATACCATTTACTTACATTTCTAACATCAATATTAATTTACTGTAATACAGTGTTTTTTTGGTTGTCATATGAGTAATAAAGCAGCAAGAAAAAGTAAGTCTCAGCTTCTACTTCAGCTATTATATCATATTGTTTCTGTTGTTTCTATTCTGTATTGATTCTATGCAGTAAGATGGAAACATGATTTTTTTTTTCAAACCCTGTTCTTGTTTTTTTCTGACACTAAAAATAAGCTGCCTGCCAAAAAGTATTTCGCAGCACCACAGCAGTTTTTAACATACAACAAAATTATCTATGAATTGTAAAGACTGAACCACAATCTATTTATCACCTGGAAGTCGAATGATTGGTGATCCTGCTTCCTGTAAAAGCGTTCTTGTCTCAGTGGCCTTACAGGTCATCTACAATCCTCCAGTCACATCTGTTATCAGCAGCTCTCTTCTATAATCTGTTAACTTTTATGACCAAAGTAACCTTTTATAACCCTTTGTGTAATATTAAAACAATACAGGTTTTTACATTTCCTGTTTCACAAAGGGTTAAAAAAAAAAGCATGTCCAGAATTTGGACTTTTTGAATCCAGAATATTACATTAAAGGAATTTAGTAGAAGCAAAGCGAAAGATGAATCAAGTAATAATAATAATCACTTAATAAAATCACTTATCTGATTAATCTAATGTAGATTCCTAATACTGATCTTGGGAGGAATGAGACAAAGGAGGATGGGCTCATCCAGGCCTGAAGATGCATTTATTTCTGTTCCCTGTCAATATAATCCAATAGCAAAGTAACTCTATAGTGTTCTCCAATTACTTTGAAATCGTAATCCAACATTGTACAAGAAGAGAAAAAAGCCAAAAAATTATCATTTGTAAGTTCATAGTGTTCAGCAGCACCTAATCCTTTGGCATTTTTTTGCTGTAATTTCCAACTCTGAACTTCCAAGTCTGGATTTACTGATCATGCAGGAAACTAGGAAGAATGCTAAGTGACCCCTTAGGAGCATTGATAACCATTTGGCTATATGCATGACTTCTACTCCCCCGCCCTTCTTCCTCTAACCAAATGTGGTAAGAAGAAGAAGGGCAGAAGATGGGCATCCCATCCTTTGTTTCTTTTGCGTGTGAATATACCTTCCTTCATACACTTCATGTATAATCATATATATTCTATTAATTACAAATGAATCTTGTGCATTTATCAATCACAACATACTTAATATAACTTCTTTCTTAATCATACACAGTAAACTCAGAGATTCTCACATCTCTCAGACTTCCACAATCTGACGCACACAGAGAGACACAAGGATGAGCAGCGTAGTCAAAAACACTCCCGCAATCTGGGTGAAAAAGTCAGGTATGACAATAATTTCATTACTCAAACTACATTTTCTCTTTCATCATATTGATTAGATTTAAACTTGATTAACTATTAGCAAATAACATCTAAGTAAACTTAGTTTTAACCATGTGCATTGCGATTTCCATAAAAAGACTGGATGTTAAATCCTTTTATTCCACTTTTAGACAGAGATGAACCGAGGGATCTCATTCTCTTTGGCACTTTAAGTCTGGAATGAAAATCATTAGTTTAAGTTCTTTTATCACATTACAAACTGCAGATATTTTATGTGTCTCTACAAATGTATGTTTTTATATGCTGTCCCTTTTTGTGTTTTATATTTAAATACATTAACATTAAAACGAGCACAGCAGGAAGGAAAAGAAGGCATGTTTGTGTGAAGCACAATCATTTTATGTAGAAGTACAACAGTGGTTCCCAAAGTGGGGGGTGCAGAACCATTGCGGGGCACGCTATGAATTAAAAAAAGAATGCTTGGACATTGCTAGCATAATGAACAGGTTTTTTGACAGGGCTCTCACAGAAATGCAAAGCAGAAATTGAAGCATCACCAAATACGCTTCTAAACCAACTTCCTTTCAAGCCAAAGACTAGAAAATATGATTAAGCATATCTTGCCTTTGGCTTCACCTGCTTGGTACTTGGTAACGGTGGTACCAAGTAGGGGTGGGTTTCAATATTCGTTTTTCCAACCGATTTATTAAACCCGGGTTTTTCGATTTTTAAATATCAATGTATTTTGCCAGAAATGCCATGATTTCAGGTTAAAGCTAAGAAAACTATATCAACAACCACCAAACAACTAAATCAGCAAATGAGAGCAAGTAAACGGATTCCACACAAAGATGTAAACACAAAGCGTGGACGAAATGCATGAGAATCAGTGAGATGTCTTCGGCTTTCTCACTTGACGCCACGTACACGCCATCAGTGCTGAACGACGACATCTCACAGCTTATGATGCTGCAGGATTTGTCACTCTTCACCTCTTCCTTACAGATGCATCTGGAGATCAGCACACCTAAGGCTGATCTGTGTGTGTGTGTGTGTGGGGGGTGTAGTGGAAAGCTGCTCTTCAGTAGTTTTCCACTACTCTCCTTCTCTTTGCCCTGGAGGGTTGCCCTCCCACAGGCTTGTAACTGTGGCCTCCAGTCCTGGGGGTAGGGGTGAGCTGTTCTTCTGCCCTGCACCCCAGCCCCCTCCCACACTGCAATCTACAGTCTCTCTAACTCCAATGTATACCAAGCAAGCTATTATCCTCAAAGAGCATCAGGTAATGTTCATATGTTGATTAATGGTTTTCTTCAGTTTTTGATTCACTGCAGAATATTTTTAAGGAAAAGCCAGGCCAGGAAAATCTCCTTCATGTTTTTCTGTTTTATCCTCAGTTACTTTAACACAAAGGCATCTGCGGTGTATATTGCATATGCTTAAACCTTTGATGAAGTATCAGTACTGATAAATGATCAAAATTATAATATTTCTGACTGTCTGAGGAAAAATTGAATCGAATTGGAATCCAACCAATTCTAGAAATCAGTGATGATAACCAGCCCTAGTGCCAAGGTAGGTATCCCCCTGCGTCGGAAGCCCGCAGTGGGCTGTCCAAATCATGGACAAACAGTATCCCACAGTTGTTTATGTTTTTAAACCCATTTTGAAGAGAGGCATTTTTTTAAATGTATTGGCAGCATAATGTTAAATATTCTTACACAGTTAAAAAAAAAAAACTACACGTACAATAAATTAAACCATAAAGATTGTTTTTTTCCTGTTATTAAAAGAGTTAGTACTCTATTGTATTGCAGCCTGTAATTTGTTTCAGTTTACTTGTATTTGTTTTATTGTTTACAAAAGTTTTGAGGTGCGAAATACACTGCAATGGAGTTTGAAAACAAAACATGGTTGTGTGTTGTTGGATGATGTGTTTGTGTTTTGGGGGTTATAAAACAAGGTAATAGATACAAGATAATAGATAATATGCAACTTAACAGTTGCATTTTATCTACTGGGGGATGGGTGTGGGTGGGCTGATGACTGTAACAGAAAAGAGTGGCAATTTATATTTTTATTAGTATTTTTGAGGATTAGAGATGGTATTTATTATTAAGCTTTTTTTTTCTTTTTTTTTAAAAAAAACAACAAAAAACAAAAACGTGTTTATCACCCAACATCGTTTCATCATTGAAAAAAAGGGCTTCGAGAAAAGCAGGAAGAGGTGTTTGTGCAGCGCAGATGGGAGTGGCTGGAAGAGCCGTAACACGGAGGGTGTTACCGCTCTTCCAGCCACTCCCATCTGCGCTGCACAAACACCTCCTCTTCCTGCTTTTCTCAGTTCTCCATTCTGCTTTTCCCTGCACCCGCGTTACTCATGTTGGATTTACATTTCTATTTTATGTATAGATGCAGTTGCAATTGTGCAGTCTGAGCCACACAGTTCCAGTTTGTTTTTAACCGTATCTGTTTGTGGACTTTGCTTTTTGCTCGATTTTTATTTTTCCCGCCTGTTTCCTGTTTGTGTCTCGCTGCTTACTTCACATCTCCCTCAGCAGCCTTTTCCTGCATTACTTCTAACAAAAGGTGAGCAGTTTGAACTTTTAATCTGAATTTAATATCAGTGATTATATATGCATTAAAGGAGAAGTTGATCACAAATCTCTAATCTGTAAAGCAGTACTGTCTGGTTAAATATTGCACTTTATCTTACAGTTTCATTTCTTGGTCATGGATGATTTCGTAAGAACCAAACTGGTTGAATGGGGGCTAAGTGACTGGGTGGAGAAATTTAAAGGTAAAGTTTTAACGTGAATCCCTGATGGGTACAGATATTGATTCTGATGTGATCTGTGAAGTAAGTTAAGAATAATCTTTATCTCTTCAACTTTATTTTTAATTACAGATCAAGAAATTGATAAAGAAAATATTTTTGATCTTGATGATCGAGAAATTGAGAATTTGATTACAAAAGCTGGACCAAGAATGAGATTCAAGAAGAACCTCAAGCTGTTAAAGGTAATTAAGTTCTTTGACAATCATTGCTATTTTAGTGAACAGAGGTGACTTTATCTGGATATTTAAAAATGCACTGGCAGTAATAATCAGTGATGGGAAAAACGGCGTTAAAAGCAACTCTTTTACTTTTTTTTCTGTAACTGGTAATCTAAGTAATTACTATTTCTATCGTTTTGTCTTGATGGATCAATCATGCAGGTAAGTAAATCTCCAAAAGTTGATTCTGTTCATCTGGACGTAGCGTTTTGTGGGAGAAACGTTTCGTCACTCATCCAAGTGACTTCTTCAGTTTCAGTTGACTGCAGTACATTTGCATAATGACTGAAACCAGTCCAGTGAATGAACAATGGGCTGGGAGGTCACTTCCTTAATGTTAATTATGCAAATTCTCATGACCATTGATCAACAGCCACTGACCAAAACCCACTGATCAATGGCCATGAGTACCATTCACAGAGAGTTGGGGAATGGCTGCAAACACAGCATTTTAAGATGCCGAAAGGTGTACCCTTAGGCCCCCTCCTCGATTCGGGTCAGAACAGAATCACCAATTACCAGAGTTTGATTCCCAGCGAGTGTTTTGCCAAGTGGGCAAAAACAGTTAGACGCATGAACAGGTTGGTGGTGTACCGGAGGCTTCTGTTTAAGACTATGCTTCCTCCTCACCATCACCCAGTCATCTTGTTTCCCCGACTGTTCGGGACAATTTGCCAGAGGGAGCTAGCCTTTGGCTGGACAGGCTAAAGGGGCCTGGCTAGCTATAGGAGTTTTAAAGGTGCGAAGCCAAGTCTCCAATTCTGTGATAAGGTAATTTATAATGTATTCTTCATCAGTCTGCTAGTTGAAAACATAACTGCATGTAAGTTTGTTGATTGTAAAACTTGTATGCTAGTGTCCTTCAAATTTTGTTAAAGAACAATGCCAAAGCAAATAGTAAATAATTTCCTGTATAACTCATATTCATCCTCAGGTCATGCCATCCACAAGTGATACAGGTGAGACATGCATCATATTTATTGCATCTCATATTATTCTGTGTTTGCATAAAATATTGGTGCCTTTCAATCTACATAACTTGGTGTTCGCTCGCTCTGCGGTATAGTATCACTTCCTGTTCCTGCTCAAACACAGTGGTGTTTCTGAGTAGCTTTTCTGCTTAGCAATTTAATTTAAATCTTTTGATACATCCCTTTTTCATAGTATAATCTTAACGTGCTTCATCTGAATCACCCTTTCTGTGTGCTCACTGCCTAATTTATAGCCAAAGTATTCACTCACTGTCTCTGTACTGTTTCGCTAGCTTAGCTTAGCTCGTAGCCGACTCGTTAGCACCATGGCTACTTCACCTGTCCCTCCTGCACTTTCCTGCTCATTGTGTCAGATGTTTAGTTACTCCTCGGCCTCCTTTAGCAGTAATGATACCTGTAACAAATGTAGCATATTTGCAGCTCTGGAGGCCAGGATTACTGAATTGGAGACTCGGCCGCACCCTTCATTCACCCGTAGCTAGCCAGGCCCCTGTAGCTGGTGCAGCCGAAGATAGCGTGAGGCCCGCTAGCTGTTCCCGGCAGACCCCAAGCAGCTGGGGAAAGAGGGCGGCTGGGTGACGGTGAGGAGGAAGCATAGTCTTAAACTGAAGCCCCAGGTACACCACCAACCTGTTCATGTGTCTAACCGTTTTTCCCCACTTGGCGACACACCCGCCGGGGGTCAAACTCTGGTAATTGGCGATTCTGTTCTCAGACATGTGAAGCTAGAGACACCGGCAACCATAATCAATTGCCTTCCAGGGGCCAGAGCAGGCGACATTGAAGGAAATTTAAAACTGCTGGCTAAGGGTAAGCGTAAATACAGTAAGATCATAATTCACGTCGGCAGTAATGACACCGGTTACGCCAATCGGAGGTCACTAAAATCAATATTGAATCGGTGTGTAACTTTGCCAAAACAATGTCGGACTCTGTAGTTTTCTCTGGTCCCTCCCCAATCAGACCAGGAGTGACATGTTTAGCCGCATGTTCTCCTTAAATTGCTGGCTGTCTGAGTGGTGTCCCAGAAACGATGTGGGCTTCATAGATAATTGGCAAACCTTCTGGAGGAAACCTGGTCTTGTTAGGAGAGCGGCATCCATCCCACTTTGGATGGAGCAGCTCTCATTTCTAGAAATATGGACCAATTTATTAAACTCCCAAAATATGACTATCCAGAGTTGGGACCAGGAAGCAGAGTTGCAGTCTTACACGCCTCTCTGCAGCTTCTCTCCTCCTGCTACCCCCAAAAACCCATCTCCATTGAGACTGTGTCAGCTCCCAAAATGACAAAAACAAACCAAAAACCAGCAACAAACAACTTAAACATAGAAAATCACAAAGAAAGAACAATACAGAATCCACATCTGAACCAAAGAGTAAAACAATGAAATGTGGATTATTAAATATTAGGTCTCTCTCCTCCAAGTCTCTGTTAGTACATGACTTAATAATTGATCAACAAATCGATTTACTCTGCCTTACAGAAACCTGGTTGCAGCAGGATGATTATGTTAGTTTAAATGAATCAACACCCCGAGTCATTCTAACTACCAGAAACCTCGAAGCACAGGCCGAGGGGCGGTGTGGCAGCAATTTTTCACACCAGCCTATTAATTAACGAAAGACCAAGACAGACTTTTAATTCATTTGAAAGCCTGATGCTTAGCCTTGTCCACCCCAGCTGTAAAACTCAGAAACCAGTCTTACTTGTTATCATCTATCGTCCACCTGGGCCTTACACAGAGTTTCTCTCTGATTTCTCAGACTTTTATCTGATTTAGTGCTCAGCTCAGATAAAATAATTATTGTGGGTGATTTTAACATCCATGTAGATGCTAAAAATGACAGCCTCAACATCGCATTTAATCTGTTATTAGACTCAATTGGCTTCTCTCAAAATGTAAAAGAACCCACCCACCACTTTAATCACACTCTAGATCTTGTTTTAACATATGGCATAGAAACTGAACATTTAACAGTGTTTCCTGAAAACCCTCTGCTGTCTGATCATTTCCTGATAACATTTACATTTACAATAATTGATTACACAGCAATGGAGAGTAGACTTTATCAAAGTAGATGTCTTTCTGAAAGTGCTGTAACTAAGTTTAAGAATATAATCCACCCACTGTTATCATCTTCAATGCCCTGTACCAACATAGAGCAGAGCAGCTATCTGAACGCTACTCCAACAGAGGTTGATTATCTTGTTAATAATTTTACCTTCTCACTACGTGCGACTCTGGATACTGTAGCTCCTGTGAAAACTAAGGCCTCAAATCCAAAGTCCCTGACTCCGTGGTATAATTCTCAAACACGTAGCCTAAAGCAGATAACCCGTAAGCTGGAGAGGAAATGGCGTGTCACAAATTTAGAGGATCATCATTTAGCCTGGAGAAATAGTTTGCTGCTTTATAAGAAAGCCCTCCCATAAAGCCAGAACATCTTACTATTCGTCACTGATTGAAGAAAATAGGAACAACCCCAGGTTTCTCTTCAGCACTGTAGCCAGGCTGACAAAAGTCAGAGCTCTACTGAGCCAACAATCCCTTTAACGTTAACTAGTAATGACTTCATGAACTTCTTCACAAATAAAATTTTTATCATTAGAGAAAAATTACCAATAATCATCCCACAGATGTAATATCGTCTACAGCTACTTTTAGTACCATCAATGTCAAGTTAGACTCTTTTCTCCAATTGATCTTTCTGAGTTAACTTCAATAATTAATTCCTCCAAACCATCAACGTGTCTTTTAGACCCCATTCCTACAAAACTGCTCAAAGAAGTCCTGCCATTAATTAATTCTTTGATCTTAAGTATGATCAACCTATCTCTAATAATCGGCTATGTACCACAGGCCTTCAAGCTGGCTGTAGTTAAACCTTTACTCAAAAAGCCATCTCTAGACCCAGCTGTCTTAGCTAATTACAGGCCAATCTCCAACCTTCCTTTCATATATCAAAAATCCTTGAAAGAGTAGTTGTCAAACAGCTAACAGATCATCTGCAGAGGAATGGCTTATTTGAAGAGTTTCAGTCAGGTTTCAGAGCTCATCACAGCACAGAAACAGCTTTAGTGAAGGTTACAAATGATCTTCTTATGGCCTCTGACAGTGGACTCATCTCTGTGCTTGTCCTGCTAGACCTTAGTGCTGCGTTTGATACTGTTGATCATAATATCCTATTAGAGCGATTAGAACATGCTGTAGGTATTACAGGTACTGCGCTGCAGTGGTTTGTATCATATCTATCTAATAGACTCCAATTTGTTCAAGTAAATGGAGAGTCCTCTTCAGACACTAAGGTCAATTATGGTGTTCCACAGGGTTCAGTGCTAGGACCAATTCTATTTACATTATACATGCTTCCCCTAGGCAGCATCATTAGAAGACATAGCATAAATTTTCACTGCTATGCAGATGACACGCAGCTCTATCTGTCCATGAAGCCAGGTAACACACACCAATTAGTTAAACTGCAGGAATGTCTTAAAGACATAAAGACCTGGATGGCCGCTAACTTTCTGCTTCTTAATTCAGATAAAACTGAGGTTATTGTACTCGGCCCTGAAAATCTTAGAAATATGGTATCTAACCAGATTCTTACTCTGGATGGCATTACCTTGGCCTCCAGTAACACTGTGAGGAACCTTGGAGTCATTTTTGACCAGGACATGTCCTTTAACGCACATATTAAACAAATATGTAAGACTGCTTTCTTCCATTTGCGCAACATCTCTAAAATTAGAAATATCCTGTCTCAGAGTGATGCTGAAAAACTAGTTCATGCCTTCATTACTTCCAGGCTGGACTACTGTAATTCTTTATTATCAGGATGTCCTAAAACTCCCTGAAAAGTCTTCAGCTAATCCAAAATGCTGCAGAAAGAGTACTGACAGGGACTAGGAAGAGAGAACATATTTCTCCTGTTTTGGCTTCCCTTCATTGGCTTCCTGTTAAATCCAGAATTGAATTCAAAATCCTGCTCCTCACATACAAGGTCTTAAATAATCAGGCCCCATCTTATCTTAATGACCTTGTGGTACCATATCACCCTATTAGAGCACTTCGCTCTCGCTCTGCAGGCCTACTTGTTGTTCCTAGAGTATTTAAAAGTAGAATGGGAGGAGAGCCTTCAGTTTTCAGGCCCCTCTTCTGTGGAACCAGCTTCCAGTTTGGATTAGGAGACAGACACTATCTCTACTTTCAAGATTAGGCTTAAAACTTTCCTTTTGCTAAAGCATATAGTTAGGGCTGGACCAGGTGACCCTGAATCCTCCCTTAGTTATGCTGCAATAGACGTAGGCTGCCGGGGATTCCCATGATGCATTGAGTTTTTCCTTTCCAGCCACTCACTATGTGTTAATAGACCTCTCTGCATCGAATCATATCTGTTATTAATTTCTGTCTCTCTTCCACAGCATGTCTTTCATCCTGTTTTCCTTCTTCACCCCAACCGGTCGCAGCAGATGGCCGCTCCTCCCTGAGCCTGGTTCTGCCGGAGGTTTCTTCCTGTTAAAGGGAGTTTTCCTTCCCACTGTCGCCAAAGTGCTTGCTCATAGGGGTCATATGATATGATTGTTGGGGTTTTCTCTGTATTTATTATTGTGCGATCTATTGTACAATATAAAGCGCCTTGAGGCGACTTTTGTTGTGATTTGGCGCTATATAAATAAAATTGAATTGAATTGAATTGAATAACTTCACTAAGAATAAATTACAATGCTGATAGAAACACATTTTTTGTTCTTATTTTTTTGTTGTTTTTATCCAATCAGGAAAGAGAAAATCAGACCTTCAAAGTGATGCCAGCAGGTTGCAGTCACCAGCTAAGCGACAGCGTCTGTCTCTGCCAGGATTTGCAGGTATTTACGTCTCTTTCTAAACAATGTCACAGTTTAAGCCACCATAGGGTTAAATTTCTGTGCAGCACAATCTGTCCAACATGCCAGTTTCATCTTTGATGCTAGAAATTACTTTTTCTTTGGCCTGTTGTCAAAATTTAACAGTCACATGATGCATGGTATATTAGTATATTTTCTGTTTATTCTAGTCTTTAATTTGTTTTAAATAGTTTTTTCCTTTCTTTGTCCACAGAATCAATCATACTGTCTGATGTGAAAAGCATCATGACATTTGTCCATGAAAGACTAAATGACCAAGACAAACTCAGTGCTTTCTTGAAGTGAGTATTAAGTTTTTTCATAATTTGTAATGTATGGGCCTGGTTCCACTCCTGATCGTGTGACAGTTTCACAAACAGATCACAGAGAGATTGTTTTTAAAGAAAGCAAAAATGCACAAAATATCTGTAAAACATCCTCAAAAGCTGCTAGTTATGTGTAATTGAGTCACACAGAGAAGATGGTCCCTTTTCAAGAGTCTTGACACGCGCAAAAATAAGCAGTATATTCACATGATCACAACAATTAAAATGATTCACTCCAAACAAACTTTATGGATGTCACACTCGTTACACCAAGATACAGTCACAGGAATGAGTAACTACATCGATGAGGATTTAGAATCTATGAACCTAAATGCACTAATTGCACGTCTTTGGACTGTTGGAGAAAGCCAAAGTACCTGGAGAGAACCGATGCAAACATGGAAAGACAACACTCACTCCCAAAGCGTAACATGTTACACTATGTGACAAATCGTCGGTATATTACGCTTCTGGCCACCCAACACATCCCTATAATACGAAATCAGAAAAATGAGAAAACATGAGAACTGTTTGGAATGAATTTACACATGTACATTTGTTTGACTTAAACCACTTTGGAAAACACCATCTAACATCGATAAAGTCCTGGTTAACGTTAGGTTTAGGGCTGGAATACATGGCCGGGACGTGTATTACCGCGGAAGCGTCATTCTGCATGGATCCATAACCCGGCGCGTAGCATAAGAACCCGGAAGGTCACTTTTCGCGTTCCTCAGGAACGCCTCGGGACTTGACAAGCCGTCACTATCTTACACCTTGGGAGTGAGAACGGGCTGGTAGAGAACACGTAAACTCAAAACAAAAAGGCCCCTAGCTAGATGGTGGTGTGAGATAACAGTGCCACCCATCATGCCATTGTGCTGCCTGTACATGAACCTTTTTAAATAGAGTAGAATAGAATAAAATAGAATAGAATTCAACTTTATTGTCATTGCACATGTCACAAGTACAAGGCAACGAAATGCAGTTTGCATCCATCCAGAAAGTACTTTAGCCATAATATAAATTTATTACAAAATATGGATCTATTATGTGTATGTTACAATGTACACGGTATGAATGTATTTTATGAATATGCTATAACTTTAAGTATGTACAGGCTGTAGTGAGTGTACAAGCTATGTACAGGCTATGAACAGGATTTAAATATGGTTAAAAATATGAAAACTATACAGAAATATGAAATATGAACTATACTGATTGTAGATATACAATTGTGAGTATTAATAAACAGTTGTAGAACTATAATTATTGTATTGTACAGAATGATTGTCTATACAGCATTTACAGTAGTGCAGTTCAGATCAGTGAGATATGTGGGTAATTTCTACAGTGGTTATATAAAGTTGGTGATTCAGTCCATGTTATTATTGTGTGTATGAGGGTAGAGTTGGCCTTGTTTGTTTTGTCCATTGTGTGTGTGTGTGTGTGTGTGTGTGTAGGTGGTTGTAGGTGTGTGTATGTTCAGTCCATGAGTTTAATGTGGGTCAGATGTCAGGAGTCTGACAGCTGTAGGGAAGAAGCTGTTCCACTACCTGATGGTCTTAGTCCTGTGGCTCCTGTAGCGCCTCCCACAGGGCAGGAGGTGAAGAGTCCATGTGTTGGTTGACTGGGGTCTTCGATGATTTTCCCAGCCCTTTTCAGACACCTTCCTGTAGATGTCTTGTATGGCAGGAAGTGGTGCTCCAGCAATGCGCTGGGCAGTTTTCACGACCCTCTGCAACGCCTTCGGTCCGAGGCAGAGCAGCTCCCGTACCAGACTGTTAAACGGTTAGTCAGGATGCTCTCGATGGTGCAGCGGTAGAGGCTCACCAGGATGTCTGAGGACAAGTGGTTCTTCCTCAGAGTCCTCAGGAAGAAGAGGCGCTGGTGAGCCTTCTTGACCAACTTGGAGCAGTTGGTCGTCCAGATGAGATCCCCGGAGATGTGGACTCCAAGGAACTTGAAGCTGCTCACATAATCCACAGTCGTCCCTTTAATGTAGATGGGTGGATGTGGGTCAGCATTCCTCCTGTAATCCACGATGAGCTCCTTGATCTTCTCGGTGTTAAGCAGCAGGTTGTTGGTGTCGCACCACTCAGCCAGATGATAGTTTGGTTCCATATTCACCAATTAGTTTCTTGTGTCAGTCTATTTGGTGTGTTGGTTCTTTGTCTAAGGAGCTTCGAAAGACTACGGTCTTTCCAGGTCATCAGACTAATAACTGAGAACCTTCACAGACATGTGTTGGTTCTTTGTTTAGCTATTTTACATTATACTTTTGACTTAACAGCAGTACAACTATAGATCACAGAATGATTTATTAGTAAAATAAAACTATCCAAGTTAAGACCAACAAAGACTGATATTTTGAGGAGGTTTTGGTAACCTAACTACATTTTTTGCTTTTCCTGTTATCTACCAACTCTTGGGGGAAACATTTTCACTTTAACTGACACAAAAAGGAAGATGCGGATCAAAACAACATACAGTCAACAATTAGTGGTGTATGTGTATAAAAGTAAAATATTTAGTGATATTTCATTTGATGATCACTACCATGATTATAACTCTCTTTGAAACTCTCTTTTTTAAAGCATGCATAAAAAAGTTTTCATGACTGAATCAATTAACTATATTTAAAATCTCGTTCATCAGGAAAAAGATCAGTGATTTGGAGACAGACAAGAGGGAGCTGGTTGGTGTCTTTGGTAAAACCGGGGCTGGAAAGAGCTCTTTGATAAATGCCATCATTGAAGAGAAGAATCTTTTACCCTCAGGAAGCATCAATGCATGCACCTCAGTCATGATAAAACTGGAAGCCAACACACACAACAAGTATGAAGCAGAAATTGAGTTCATCACAAAGGAGGTAAAATGAATTCCCAAAGTTTGATTTGTACTTAAAGCTAAATCATGTGTTACACTGCAGTTCTTGGAGCTTAAAGCTGGGTACATGCCTCAATAAATGGCTTGTCATCTATTTTTGTAGGAGTGGAAAGATGAGTTGTGGTCATTTCGTCAGTTTCTTGACAATAATGAAAATCAGGAAAAGGAAGATGATGATGATTATCGTGATGCTGTTGAAAAGCTGTCAGCACTGTATGGAGAAGAATGGAAAGAAAAGTCTTCTGAAAACCTCATGGAGAACAAATATTTCAAAGAAATTCCAGAATTTCTCCAATCCAGGCGGAAGATTTTGACATGCGAATCAGTAAGACAAACTCCTATTACTACTATAACAGACAGGGGGACACAGGGGATGCTGGGAAGGGCACACAGGTGAAACTAGGACAACCTGGACACAAAAAGGGAACTGACCAAATAAACAAAAGACTAAGAACTAAAGACATATCTCACTTCTGAAAATAGCATGCAGCATAGATTCAAAAGTCCAAAAAACAAAACACTGAAAACAGATCCAGTGATCGAAACAAAACAGATCTTACTGAGTTTCCACAATGATCTTTAGATGATCACATATCCGAAAAAATAAATCTGTTCTTGTAATAACTGTGGTTAACAAGACCCAAGACTGGTCCAGGTCCGTTATGTAGAGAATGATTGTTTTTATTTTAAATAATCGCAGTAAGAACCTTTTCCCTTATTACACAACAGTGATCAGTTCCCTATTTTAACCTACTCTTACACTTTAAACTGCGCCGTAGAAATTCACTGCTGAGCAAATTCAGCAAAGACTGAATCAAAGTGGCCACAAAGTAAATCAGTGTCTGACAGTCAGGTAAAGTGGACAACTGTGCAAAATGCTGACATGAAGTAGTTTCTGCTAATAGTAATTCTGGCTGTTGAGAACAAGAGTGTTCATAGCGTGATTTTAAATAGAGAATAAAAATTAAATAAATCATAAAAATCTATTTTCATTTTGGATTTGATTGATGTTTTTCTTGATCCAGTATAACACAAGGGACAGCTTGTACATGACACAATCTGATCATTTAAATCTAAAACTGAACACTAATTACTCAACTTTTTTTTATGTCACTGACTTTTTAATGATTTCTATAAAGCACTTTCTGTGAGGACTGAAATTAAACTGCACTGCTTTACTTTTATTATTTATTGCAGGCTAATGAACTCTCTGCACAATTTGTCAAGTACACAAGAAGTGAGTCAAAACAAGGAAAAGGCAATGAAGGAAAAAAGTGGTTTTGGCCACTAGTGAAGTGTGTGACTGTCAGGGTGCCAAACAATCCTCTTCTCCAGCATGTCACACTTGTGGACCTTCCTGGAAATGGAGACTGTAACAAGAGCAGAGATCAGATGTGGAAAGGGGTAATTAAAATTTACTGTTCTTTGCTTATACTGCGTTGTCTGTAAACAGTCATCTTTCTATTAAGCACTGAGACATGTTATTCTCCTTTCAGATAGTTGGAGATTGTTCTACTGTGTGGATTGTGACTGAAATTAACCGAGCAGCAGCAGAGAAAGAGGCCTGGGAGATCCTGGAAAGTGTCAGTAGTCTGATTGGAAATGGTGGCGAATGTCAGCAAATTCACTTTATCTGCACCAAGTCTGATCTTGTTGATGATTCAGATGATCTGTAAGTACATTTTGAATGCTGATCAGCTACAGGGTGTTTCCATGTAAGATCAATCCAGGCTAGAATGAAACACAGAGTTGAGCCTTTGTTTTTTTTAATAATACAGAACATTTGGGTCAAAGGGAGTCTCAGATGCAGATACAATTTTATAAAGTTTTGTGAATATGGTGGACTGAGTAATAAAGAGAGACTGAGTGGAATAGTGGAGAGTGGCAAAGGTAGTAGATTTTATTTAGTTGCAGAGGGACTTTTCATCCACACGTAAATGGCGTTTTGGATCACTGAAAACTGAGATTTTTATAAACTCCTGCCAGTGTGGAGATTTTTGAAAACACAGTTTTTGCATTTACCCGTGGACGAGGAATACGGGGAGTTAGTCACGCAACATCAAACATGACGCCACGCTGTGCGCCACGTCATTGTTTACATTTGATGAATTTTCAAAATGGGAGACAGAAACAAAATACTATCTGCATTTTTTTACACGCTTACATATACAGATGCAGTTATTGTCCTTCTACTTAGAAAGACAGAGGTGTCAGAGTAAAATACACAGACACTGTCACAACCCAAGTCCCAACACCAATGCCCTTTTCATTTTTTTATTAATTTAATTTTTTAAAATTAAATATATGTATGCATGCATTTTGTCCCTTCTTAGTTGTGAGTCTACACCAGCCGTATTTCAGAGAGCTGTGACTCATGATTATGAATCACTAAGACAAATGTAAAATTCTCAGTTTCTTTCTTTATTGAATAAACTCTGGCCAAAAGAGCTAGTGAGATAAAATCCAAAATACAGTTTTTAGTTATTAACATTTGAAATAATGAAGGCACTTGAAAAGAAAAGAGGAAATAATTCTAGTAAGTTAGGATTTGGCATGTTCTTGACAGCGTTTGACTTTGTTTTTGCGTTTACATGTGAACAGAGATATTTTTTAAAAAGTGCACATGTCGATGCGATTTTTAAAAGATGAAAAAATACCTTTGTACGTGGGGACGTAGCCCAGGAGTAAATCAAAACCACCCAGCCTGCCCCAGATTAATGATGGTGATGATAATAGTGATGATGGTAACAGTACATATATGCACATTTCTTGTAGTTCATCAGCTGATATCCATGATCGAATAGTTAAAAGAAACAGTCAAGCCATTGATGGAGTAAGGGAAGAATTCAACAAGCGAACCAAGATTAAGGTGAGTTTTATAGACTGACAGAAAATCTAATGTAAAGACTCTCCATAGTTGCAAGGATGCTTTAAAATTAAATCACCTTTTTCCCCAGAAACACTTCACTGATGACAGTTTCAAAGTGTTCACAGTGAGCTCCAAAGAGTTCCTAAAAGGGAAGCATCTAAGTCCAGAAGAAACTGGTAGGTGAAGTCTCCGTTTTGCTAACAGAATATAAACAGCTGAAATGCACATGTTGTTTTAGTTTGCTCTGACTGAAAGAAGAATTGTTTAATTTGAATTTAAGTAATGTCAAACTGGAACTGAAATTTCTTCTCAACAGAAATGCCTCAACTTCAGGGATTTTTGCAAGAGCTCAATGACTGTCACTCAGAGACAGTAAACTATGTGAATGGAGCTCGTGGGATTCTGTCTTTGATTCACGGAGCCAACTCCAGAGGAGTGGTAAGGTCAACTAATGCTGGGCATGCACTGCGATTTTTTTTTTTTTCAGTCGTGTTATTCCGCTTCTGCTCAAACTGTACGATTGAATCGCAGGAGTGAGAAGTTCGTAGGTCACGGTGCAGGGGCTCACACTATACGGCCTGATGCTCTGATGTGCTCACACTGTGCGTCCATAATACAAAATCTGTCTCTCCCTCTCTGTCTTCTACTCACACAGACACACACACCACCCCCATCAACATTACTAAATTGCTAATGAAAAACACAGCTGCAAATGAGCAGCAATGTCCATCCAACTATTTTCACAGTTGTTGTGGTCGTGATAGTTGTGCCTCCATCGCTTATGTCCAGATCACAGGCTGCACTGCTGTGCTGCTGCTCCACCTTTTCACTTCTGAAAGATGGAGCTGTGTGCGCAGTGTGAGAGGCTGCGTTGACACCCTCACAACGAGCGACAGGATTTCAAGCAGGTTTGATTTTCTTACGATCAAACGATTGATGATCAAGAGCTGGTCGTGAGGTATCAATCGCTTCTCGTTACCCCGTGTATACTACACGATGCATGACACACGATTAGGGGAAAACTCGGACCAATCCCCAAAACGGTCGCACGACTGAAAAATCGTCTCAAAATGGAGTGTATGCCCAACTTAAAAGATACAAATTCTCTTACATGTTGGGATTTCCCAATTTTTTCGAGTATCTTGTTTTTTTAATCTATTAATTTATAATTTATTAATTGATTCATTTATTTTTGCTGTTCTATTTTACTTCTCAGGTTCTTATTACAGGACAGTGACTTTTAAAATCAATTGATTTCATAAATCTATACGAAACAACAAGTTGTTTTTATGATTTTATTCCTTCAAATATTTTTCAGGATGATAAAAAAGCCGAGGTGTGCGCGGAACTTGAGAGAAACACGAACCTCCAACTTCGTAATGTCAACAAAGAAATGGAAGACACCTATACGGCTTTTGAAAAATATCTTGATGATGGCGTTGAGAAATCCAAACGTTCATATGGAGAAAAACTCAAGAACTTCTTGTATCGTGTATGTATTTTAAATATAGTTACAACAAAACAACATATTTTACATGAATATGTGGTTAAATAATTATTCTTTTCTGTTTTAGGGAAAGAAGGGTGGTGCTTTTCACAAGGTACTGAAGTGTGTTGTTAAGAATGGTGGCATCTACAAACCAAAGAAAGGGACCTTAATTAACCTTAATATGAAGTTGGCTTCCTGTCTGATTGACAGCATTGATGATGAATTCAGAAAGACCTTCCCGTAAGAAAAAACATGTTCTAAGCAGTCACATAATATTATCCAAGATAATTTATAACATATAAACTTGCCAATTCTGCCATTAATAACCACAATGTTTACACGTTTTAGAAATGACTCAGAACGTGGAGCATTCAATGGAGTCATCGATACATTTTCACTTAACACTGATTCTCTGTTTGAAAAGTACAAAAATGCTGAACTGCAGCTCAGATTTCTCAAGACAGAGGTAAGAGATGAAACTTTACTGTCTGAAATAATGGACAGTAAATGGAAAACATGAAAAATTAACCTTAGTTTTATGGCTTGATATGATTTCAAGTGATGTTCATCCGTATTTCATGTTTGTTCTCTAAGGAAGAAAAAATTAAGGCAAAACTGAACAGAACGATGCGGAAACAGAAGAAAAGAGTCTACAGCAGTCTGATAGAGACAATTGAAGACATTATGGAAGAAGGCTACAAGAGTAAGAAATAAGATCAGAGATTCACAAAAACACATATTTATATTTATCATTATTCAGTAAGAGAAATCTAATTGGAGCTTTCTATCTTATTGTAGAGGCTGCAGAATTTAGTGGAAAAGACACGCTGTACAACATGAGGGAGACTATTACAGACCACGTGCACTCAAAGGAGGACATGTTTGAGAGGGCAAAAAATACCATGTTGGAGAAATTGCACAGTTTGATGGTTTGTCTTATTTTATGAAAAAATGTGATGAACATATGAAGGCTTTTTCTATATTTAACTGGAATAGACTTACACAAAAATATGTTTCCATTTATGTTTTTATGCAGTATCTGAGAACCTTCTAAATGTAATTGTATTTGACTTTAACACAATATTTTGATCTGTGATAAGTAATAGCAATTTTTAAAATAGGAAAAAATCCTGAAGACTCTGGAGGAAACTATGAAGGAATCCATTGAACGTTCATTCACGACTGATGGGGGCTTACTCCCAGGTAAACAGGACAGTTTGCTCTATTTACATTTGATAAAGCTTCCTTCCTTTTCTCTTAATCTTTTCAATCTTTCACCTGATAGCACAGTCTATTTACTTATTTGTCTCTCTATTTTTAAAATTAACTCACTATTACGTGAGTCACTCTTGGGGGGAAAGAATTCAAAAAATGTTTTGTTTTTCAGATGTTTCGACAGAGCTTGAGATGGTGAAGAAACATTATGATAAACTTGTAGGCACTCCAGATGATGAAACATCACTAACTGGGTAAATCCTTATACGTCATCATCAGTATTACATAGAATATTTTACATTTAAAAGAAATATATATATATTTTTTGGTCCTTATTGCTCATTGTTAAACCTTTTTTTGGATGTTTCAGATTTGCTGACCAGGTAGAAACAGCAGAAACCTGGACACAAACAGGTTTTCCCAGAGGAAGTGCTGTTTAAAGCAAAAAACCATCTGATTTGGTCGCAATCATTTTCAGTTGTTTTTGTTTGGTCCCTTTAAAAGTTGTTTGGTGACATTTGACTTTTTTGTAAATGTCATTATAAGTGATTGTGGACTTTTATTTCTGTAAGACATTTATCTTTTAATGTTTTAAATCTTGAGGCTGACAAAGAAGTTTGAGGAAAAACTGAAAGGGATTCACATCACATCACTCTACATATATTTCAAATCTATTTTAATTGTTTTATTTTATGAGTTTAGTTATGGTTCATTCAGATGACAATGCAATGATATAGCACATTTCAGTACATGTAAAATCAGTGTATTTACCATTTTTTATCTTGTGTGTTAACACTTTATAATACAGCCCACAACTAAGGTGTAATTAAATGGAACATCAATGTATTTTATCTAAAATTACAATTAAAATTGTAATTATATTTACCTACAAATATTTAAAGGTAACAAGTCATCCAGACCATTGTTCCAAGATTTTTAGTATTAATGACTCCTAAAATTGATCTTGTAAACGTTGATTGGTCAGTTAGGGTAAGTAGCTCCATCTCCATGCAGCTACAGGACTAGTTTTTCCCTCTACATTGTGTCCATCTTTTCCTCCAATAAATGTTTAATTTCAGTAGTTCTTTTCATTATGGAATTAACTGTCTGATTATGAGATTTAAAGTAGTTTTTCATCTCAACCTTTCACACTCAAATATGTGTTTTTGACAGGTTTTCATACATTAGAGCCACAGCAGAGGGTGTTTCTCTTAAAAACAATATCTGAATTAGGATTAGATGGATTTGTGTATAAAAAACACAACTAGTCATACATTTATTTGTAAAACTTAAAGTTTCTGGGGGGGTTTCCAAGGACACATTCACACTTCTTGTCATGCTCTTTTAATTGTTGCTTTCTTGTTTCCTACAATCTTTCTGACCTGTCATCTATGTTTATTCTTCACAAAAAATTTAATTATATGAACATTGTTTTGGCAGTAGTATCAACTGACTCTTTTTTTTGATGTTTTGCACTGTTGACAGAATTTAAGTTTGTCTAAGGTGCACCTCTGTCTCACCTAACAGCCATTGTTGTTGTTGCAGGTCTTTCCAAGTACTCTGTGTCATTTGAGTCCCCACAAAAGAACTGAGTGTATTTTGTATAAAAATACACTATCACATTATTTCTAAAAAGTTGTCTTACATTGTTAATGCCAATTTACCTTAGAAATCAATTATATGTTTCAGGAAATATTCTTTTTTTCTCTCCTTTTTTTAGCACAAGTATCCTAAAATGCCATCATTTTTGTGCATTTTTGTTCCTCTTCATTATAGCCTTACTCATAATATTATAGCGAGATGTCATTTTAATTCTAATTTTCTAATGCTTAAAGTCTTTGAAGTAAGTCCCTGAATTCTCTTTACCCCCATTACTCCAACGGAAATCCTTATGAATATTTCTGAATGTGAATTGTTTTTTGTTGTTGTTTGTTTTCTTTTGTTTTTTAAAGGAAATCTAAAAAATTAAAACCAGAATAAATATCAGTCTTTCATCAACCTTTTCTTCCATTTTTCTGAATGATTCACAGATGTGTTAAAGCATAGCATGTCCACCCTCTTATGGTTACTTGCAGTATAAACAGCATCGCATGAATCAGTGATTCTTAACCATGGGGCTGCGAGCCACACCTTAAGGGCCGCAAAATACTTTTGGTTTTTGTTCCCTGTCCATGACAATCTCAGTCTCAATACAGCTTCACACCGTTTGGTGGGAGTTGTTTAAACAGCCTCAAAAAGCAAGAAGAAGACAGTCTGCCCACTGTTTGCAGTTAGCAAAATATATGGAGAAGTTCTTAAAATGCAAAAAGGAAGATAAAGGTGACAACCCCCTCCCAAAAGTCAAAATGTTTGCACAAGTACATCTTTGACTTCCTGAAGCATGGGTTTGTGAACAGAGGAAATGAGGCGGACCCAAGAGCCCAATGTGTGGAGTAATGCTATACATTGAAGCACTGAATTGATTTGGCCTGCCGCTGTATATATGCGCCATGAGATCATCGGAGGGGCTGCTGCAAAGAACACTAAAACGACACTGCGAGCCACTGTATCATGGACATGGCCTTAGACATACAGCATCAGCTTCTGGAAAGACTAAAAATACTATTTTTTTTCTCTTTACAACTAAATCAGTCCCTTTTTTCTTGTCTCTTTTGCTGTAGTAAAATTGAATTATTAATTATTTTTGTGTTATTAAGCTTGACTCGAGCCTTTCAATTTCTACTTGCAGTTTGATTTGTTTCATGAATTGTTGACCTGTTTGGCATTTTGTTTTATTTCCAGGTTCACATACAAGTAATAAATAAATGTCTTTGTGATTATTACATTGCATCATGTCATCATCATGTTTATTTGGCAAGGATTTAGCTGTTAAAATGAGGTAGAATTGATTTAGTTATTAAATATAAATCAAACCAAAAGCAAAATCAATTTATTCAATACAGTGTTAATATCTGAATGGGCCCTGGGCCACTTTGTAGTGAAAACATCAGGCCCTGAGATAAAAACAAACAAAAAAATAAAACGTAAGAACCCCTGACGTAAGTGATAATGGCTAATTTAAGCAAAAAACGTCTTCCTCGTTTTCCACAGTAGCAAGGTGGGCATAGTAATGAGCAGGTAGATCATTGATGTGATATGCCCATTTTGTGTGTATTTTTAATTTATTCAAAGTATGAGAGGTGGTGGATTTGATCTAGAAAACCTGTTTAGTTTGAAATATTAGTGAGGGCTCACTTGACCGTAGTCTTACAACAGACTGCCCACGGCTGTTGCATTTGACAGAGTAATGCAGCTGCTTCACTTAGGCTACTAGCAGGTTGCTGAGTAGACATCTGTGTAGCGGTTTGAAATGTACCAGTTTTTCCTTGTCAGGAAATAACTTCCTGTTCATCTGAAATGGCTTGGTTTTCAGTGGAGTTGTGTGAGAGTGTTTCAGTAATAATGTTCTTCACAGCACCTCATAGCATTTTTGACCCATGACAGAGATGTATTAAAATAAAATGAAAAAAAAAAATGTAATTTCAAATCAAACTTAACTTGAACAATAAACTTATTGCCATACATTTTACATTTGGTAAGTGGTCAGTAAGAACGCAATACATTGCTCATTTTGTATATCAGTTTGTTCATTTTGCTCATTTGCTCATTTTGTTATAATGGTTCCTAATTCCTGCTAAACACTTCTTTACTTTCACTCTGACAGAAGCTAGAATACTCTCTGACGTGAAAGGCATAAGGAACAAAGTCAAGCACCATATAAACGACAAAGAACAGCTTGGTGCTTTTATAAAGTGAGTATATAAACATTTAAGTAAGACCTTTTACTTTAGGGATAATTAAGCGTTATTTATACAGAGGACCAAATCTCTTTTTGTAAGACCATTCTGGTCAAAGGAAATCATACACATAAGATAATAACATATATATGGATCAGAGTGGTCTCTGGGTATGACATACAATGAAAAAGAAAAAATTGTTTCGACACAAATACAGAAAAATTAAGGAAACGGTCACATCACCTCTGATAGCTTGACTTAAAAAGAACTAAGCTATTGAAAGAAATCTGTGAAAATACTGTTGCACAGTGTAGTTTGGTTTACAGAAAAAGAAGCAGGACAAGGATTAGCTGAAGTGATTTAAAGATTAATGACAGGAAAAAATTAATTTGTCTTACGACTGTGTTCAGCTGACTCAGTGAAAGCTAACTCTAGCTGTGATGAAGATGTATTTTTTCTGTCTGTGAATAAAAGTCATTCATGACTGATTCTGTATTTGTAACAACAGCCTAGTGTCCAAGCTCAGCATAAAGCCAGCAGCTGTATTATCACAGCACATCATCATCATCTATAAGCCATACCAGGACAGACTATCAGAAGCTCATTGACAAGATTACTTACAACATGAAAACACACATAAATTTTAAAAAAGAAATAAAAACAGCAGGTCTGTGCTCTATTTCTGTCAGTGAGCGTTTCTAATGTTCGTAAGACATGAACACAACACTGTCAGAAACCCACCCAGCTTATTTACCATTACAACATGACAGCGGCACACACGAATAAATGAAACCTGTTCATTCATTATTTAGCTCATCACTTCAGCACAGCTGACACAACTGTTTAACCAAACGATGGACGTTAACTGTCATGAATCCGATAAACCTTTCAAACACAGCTGCATATTCATTCTGTAGGTTTACTCTTATTTCAAATAACCTTTTTCTTACCTGTGATTAATGAACACAGAGCTCTGAGATCTGATTTCATCTCTGGAAGTGGAAAGTTTTAAAAGTGACTCAAAACAGCGCCGGAAAACCATAGTGGACAAAAATATATTACATCTGTAGCGATTTAGCACTACCATAAAGAATGAATGGGAAACTGTTTAGATCCGTTTATCTAAGGTTATGGGTTCAAGTACAATATGGGACATGTTTCTCATTTTCCACTTTCAGCATGTTTGACAAAAGCAGTGCACAAAGTGCCACTTTCAGTATCCCTGCACTTCCTAGAAAATCACAAAGCGTTGTCCTTTTATACTTTAGAGAAAGGAGCAAATTTATCAGATTATCATCAAGTCTTTTATTATGTCACAGAGGTGGAATGTGTTAAAAAACATTTTGAGTACTCCAAATACTGTACTGGTCTTTGGTCAATTTACTGATATCCGATCATGCATAAAGGAAAACACACAAGACCCAGAACTTCTTAGGGAATGTATGAATTTATTCACAAATGTTTATATACAGTAGGAACAGGGAGCAAGTAAATACTTACAAGTGAAATACATGGGGTTACTTTTTCAGTGACTACAGGGCAAAATCAATTAAACCCAGTCAGAATAAAACACTGTTAATTAATTTGCATTTGAACTTAATTTCTCCGTAAATCTGAACAATAACACAGGCATTTACATTTACACAAGAAAGATATGTGCAAGATATGTATATGTTTACTAGCAGCTGCTAAACAACTGCTAACAGTGGTGAAAACAGCAGCACTACCAACATAAACGTTCAGGACATGCTCAAAAACTTGCCTGAATATTGTCCACAGTCTTTGGACAGAAGTAACTTATTGACTCATATCAGACTGACAGCTGAAGTAAACAGGCTGAATTTGTTATTGCCGAGCACAGACAAAGTATTTGAATAATATCACCACTTATAATTTGTGTTATTTTACCCTTTTTACGTCCGAGTGACCTCAAACATGTTAAAATAAAGTGTTTCCAAAAATGATTTTCTACACAAACAGTAACAGAAACAACAGATATTAAGATTTTCTATTCTAGGGTGAGAAGCTTTCAAGACTTTTTAAAGCAAATTTTAAGTACTGAGACTTGTACTGTTTGCCTGAGCAGCTGAGTGTTAAAAATCTCTGTGCTTATTATTACTGGATGTTTCAGATTTGCTCCACACAGTAACAGCAGAAACCTGATGACCCACTCAACATCTCTGAGGGAACACTGACCAAAAGCATGAGGTCTCTGGATATCACCACAGACATTTTTGTCAAGTTGTGTTTACTGCTGTCTTTGAATATTGCGTTTCACTTTTAATGAATTTAATGAAATTAGATTTTTTAGTCCTCACTGCAAGAAAGTCCTGGGTTTGAATCCAGTTTGAGGCCTTTCTGTGTGGACTTTGCATGTTCTTCCTGTGTCTGTGTGGGTGCTCTCTGTGTACTCCAACTTCTTCCCACAGGCCAAAACATGCATGGGGGTTAGGTTAATGGGTGATCTTGAAGCCATGCGACACAGCTATTCTAGTTATTATAGTATATATTTTATTTCAGTTTAGTTTCAGTAAGTTCCAAGACTGTTCTTGTTTTAATTGATTTTTTATTGTTTAAAAATGTTTAGTTTTAGTTCAGTTTTATTACTTTTATATATATTTCTTTAATTTTTGTTGTATTTAGTGTCAACCAAATGTCAATGTCAACCAAACAGAAAGCCAGTACAGGTATTACAATAGAAACGTTTCACTTTTTTAAAACAGTTGACCCACTTGTCTTGTACATGTCCAGTGTCTCAAACACATCCATCAATACCATGTCAGGCACATTGTAATAACATTTTTACCAAACCAACAAATACTAAAACTAAAACTATTTCCTCCATAAACTGATCTGTATTTCAAATTAGTTCATTAATTCATATCTGTTGTTTGTTGTTTTTATTTATTTAACTAAAATATTCATATCTAGTTTTAGTTTTTAGTTTAGTTTTAGTTGAGTGGAATAACCTTAGGAACCTGTTCAGGGTGTACTCTGCCTCTCGCCTGACAACAGGGAAAGACTCCAGCAACCCTGGATTGGATAAGCAGAAGAAAATGGATGGATGGAAATTTTTAAGTATTAATTCCTCCCAGGGGTATTAAGGTTTTAATTGTGAGGGTCTAAACCAAATGGCCAGCACTTTGTCCAAAAATGTTTTGCTGTCCCCCCCCCCTTTTGTCATATTTAAACATTATTTGTAGACCCTAGTTATACAGAAAATTAGATACAGCGGTAGAACTACAATATTACAGATTTTAATTTTAGTGCTAGTGGGAGGAATGAGAGAAATGAAGATGGGCTCATCCAGACCTGAAGATACATTTATCTCTGTTCCCTGTCAATATAATCCAATAGGAAGGTTGTAACTCTATAGTGTTCTCCAAATACTTTGAAATCGTAATCCAACATTGCACGAGAAGAGAAAAAACGTCCGAAATTATAATTTGTAAATTCATTGTGTTTGGTAGCACCTAATCCCTTTAATTTCCAACTGTGAACTCCCAAGTCAGGATTTACTGATCATGCTGGAAACTAGAAAAAGAATCCTAAATGCTCCTACGTGATCTCTTTTATAGCCCATTTGCACATATGCAAATGGGCTATAATGAATTTATCCCCCCCCCCACCCAATCCTCCCTTAGTTATGCTGCTGGGGGATTCCTTCCCACTGTTGCCAAGGTGCTTGCTCACAGGGGGTCATATGATTGTTGGGTTTTTCTCTGTATGTATTATTGTAGGGTTTTACAATACAGGGAGTGCAGAATTATTAGGCAAGTTGTATTTTTGAGGAATAATTTTATTATTGAACAACAACCATGTTCTCGATGAACCCAAAAAACTCATTAATATCAAAGCTGAATGTTTTTGGAAGTAATTTTTAGTTTGTTTTTAGTTTTAGCTATTTTAGGGGATATCTGTGTGCAGGTGACCATTACTGTGCATAATTATTAGGCAACATAACAAAAAAAAACAAATATATACCCATTTCAATTATTTATTTTACCAGTGAAACCAATGTAACATCTCCACATTCACAAATATACATTTCTGACATTCAAAAACAAAACAAAAAACAAATCAGCGACCAATATAGCCACCTTTCTTTGCAAGGACACTCAAAAGCCTGCCATCCATGGATTCTGTCAGTGTTTTGATCTGTTCACCATCAACATTGCGTGCAGCAGCAACCACAGCCTCCCAGACACTGTTCAGAGAGGTGTACTGTTTTCCTCCTTGTAAATCTCACATTTGATGATGGACCACAGGTTCTCAATGGGGTTCAGATCAGGTGAACAAGGAGGCCATGTCATTAGTTTTTCTTCTTTTATACCCTTTCTTGCCAGCCACGCTGTGGAGTACTTGGACGCGTGTGATGGAGCATTGTCCTGCATGAAAATCATGTTTTTCTTGAAGGATGCAGACTTCTTCCTGTACCACTGCTTGAAGAAGGTGTCTTCCAGAAACTGGCAGTAGGACTGGGAGTTGAGCTTGACTCCATCCTCAACCCGAAAAGGCCCCACAAGCTCATCTTTGATGATACCAGCCCAAACCAGTACTCCACCTCCACCTTGCTGGCGTCTGAGTCAGACTGGAGCTCTCTGCCCTTTACCAATCCAGCCACGGGCCCATCCATCTGGCCCATCAAGACTCACTCTCATTTCATCAGTCCATAAAACCTTAGAAAAATCAGTCTTGAGATATTTCTTGGCCCAGTCTTGACGTTTCAGCTTGTGTGTCTTGTTCAGTGGTGGTCGTCTTTCAGCCTTTCTTACCTTGGCCGTGTCTCTGAGTATTGCACACCTTGTGCTTTTGGGCACTCCAGTGATGTTGCAGCTCTGAAATATGGCCAAACTGGTGGCAAGTGGCATCTTGGCAGCTGCACGCTTGACTTTTCTCAGTTCATGGGCAGTTATTTTGTGCCTTGGTTTTTCCACACACTTCTTGCGACCCTGTTGACTATTTTGAATGAAACGCTTGATTGTTCGATGATCACGCTTCAGAAGCTTTGCAATTTTAAGACTGCTGCATCCTTCTGCAAGATATCTCACTATTTTTGACTTTTCTGAGCCTGTCAAGTCCTTCTTTTGACCCATTTTGCCAAAGGAAAGGAAGTTGCCTAATAATTATGCACACCTGATATAGGGTGTTGATGTCATTAGACCACACCCCTTCTCATTACAGAGATGCACATCACCTAATATGCTTAATTGGTAGTAGGCTTTCGAGCCTATACAGCTTGGAGTAAGACAACATGCATGAAGAGGATGATGTGGACAAAATACTCATTTGCCTAATAATTCTGCACTCCCTGTATAACGAGCCTTGAGGCCACTGTTGTTGTGATTTGGTGCTATATAAATAAAATTGAAAATGGAATAGTAATAATTAAGAATTTTTAAAAAAGTGTTCATCATCCAACATTGTTTCACGCCTTTATTATTCGTACACGGCCAGCATGTTGCAGCATCTAATTTCAATCTAAGAACCTTAATGTAGTTTGGCAACTTTTCCTAATGTTAGTGGCTCCATAATATAGTTATTTTTCTGTTTGCCTAAGAAGTGAAATAACCCTGGTTTGATCCTGATTAGCAGTACAAATTACTAATATATGAAGGTGTCTGTTGTGATGAGCTCTTGTGAAAAAGGGGAACAGCTGAAAGTATATTTTTCTTCTTTTTTTAATGTTTTTTTTCCCAGTGTACTTTAAGTATAGATGAAACTGTGTTTTTAACCTATAGTATTTGTAAACTTTAATCCCTTTGATTTATTTAAAAACAAACAAACAAAAAACTCCACTTCCTCTGAGGCAGGGTGTTACCTGCCTGCCAGCCACTCCCATCTGCGCTGCACAAACACCTCCTCTTCCTGGTTTTCTCAGTTCACCGTTCTGCTTTCCCCTGCACCCGCTTTACTCATGTTGGATTTACCTTTCTATTATATGTATAGATGCAGTTGCACCTGTGCAGTCTGAGCCACACAGTTCCAGTTTGTTTTTAACCGAATCTGTTTGTGGACTTTGCTTTTTGCTCGATTTTTATTTTTCCCGCCTGTTTCCTGTTTGTGTCTCGCTGCTTACTTCGCATCTCCCTCAGCAGCCTTTTCCTGCATTACTTCTAACAAAAGGTGAGCAGTTTGAACTTTTAATCTGAATTTAATATCAGTGTCTCTGATTATATATGCATTAAAGAAGAAGCTGGTCACAAATGTCTAATCTGTAAAGCAGTACTGTCTGGTTAAATATTACATTTTATATTTCAGTTTCAGTTTCATTTCTTGGTCATGGATGATTTCGTAAGAACCAAACTGCTTGAATGGGGGCTAAGTGAGTGGGTGGAGAAATTTAAAGGTAAAGTATTAACGTGAATCCCTGATGGGTACAGATATTGATCCTGATGTGATCTGTTAACTGTAAAACAGCTCATAGATTTTTCACTCATCTAACAAGAATTTCTGAAGCAAGTTGAAAATAAACTTTATCTCTGCAACTTTATTTTTAATTACAGATGAACAAATCGATGCTGAAAGTCTGTGTGATCTTGATGATCGAGAAATTGATAATTTGATCACAAAAGCTGGACCAAGAGTGAAATTCAAGAAGAACCTCAAGCTGTTGAAGGTAATTAAGTTTTTTTTAAACAATTATTGCTATTTCAGTGTACAGCGGTGAATTTTTGTTAGAACTATCTGGATATTAAAAAAAGTTACTTGCAGTAATATTATATAATGTAATTTTTGTTAACTCTTTACTAAGATGGATTTACAATGTTTTTACTGTTGTAGGAAGAACAAAATAAGCTACACAAAAATACCACTGTGTGTTGGAACCTCAGAGAGTGAACACCAAGTGACCCACTGGTGTTTGACAATGTCTCACTGGCAGTAATTATTTGTGGAGTAGTTTTATTAATTTTTAACTAACATAGATTTGAATTGTTTTGATTGTGGCAGGAAAAACGAAACTCAAATCAGGAAACAGTCATTTCTTTTCAAGTAAGTTTAAAACTGTTTTTTCCTTCAGATTTAATGTCCATATGACAAATACAATTTTAATACATTTTTAAGAGCTCAATATTCTACACGGCTTTGTACTTTTTATCAACAGTGTGAACAGGAGCATGAAGAAGCAGCTGATGTGGTTCAGGTAAGGGTTATACTGAATTTCAGACATTTAGGCCAACTACCTGAGACAAAGTAAAGCTCCATTCTCTGGTCTACAGAGACTGACCACTCTCTACAGAAACCAGTAAATGACTGAATCTAAAAACTTAATTCATAGGGGGTTGGAGAATATACATTTTGCCCCAGCTAGGGGGTTTGCCAACCGTCTCTGTAGGTCTTCGTGACTGGGACTTAATAGAATTGTCTCATAGATGTTTACTAAGAAGAAGGTAATTTATAATATATTTTTCATCAGTCTGCTGGTTGAAAACATAACTGCATATAAGTTTGTTGATTGTAAAACTTGTATGTTAGTGTCCTTTAAATGTTGTTAAAGAGCAATGCCAATGCAAATAGTGATAATTTCCTGTATAACTCATATTCATCCTCAGGTCTTGCCATCCACAAGTGATACAGGTGAGACACATGCATCGTATTTATTGCATCTCATATTAGTCTGTGTTTTAAAGACACCAATAGTTTTTGCAATATACATAACTTTACTAAGAATAAATTACAATGCTGAGAGAAACACATTTTTAGTTCTTGTTTTTTGTTGTTTTTATCCAATCAGGAAAGAGAAAATCAGACCTTCAAAGTAACCCCAGCAGGTTGCAGTCACCAGCTAAGCGACAGCGTCTGTCAATGCCAGGATTTGAAGGTATTTATGTTTCTTTCTAAACAGTGTCACAGTTTAAGCCACTATAGGGTTAAATTTCTTCGAAGCACAATTTGACCAACATGTCAGTTTCATCTTTGATGCTAGAAATTACTTTTTCTTTGGCCTGTTGTCAAAATTTAACAGTCACATGATGCATGATATAGTAAGTTTGATTGGTAAGTGGTCACATTATGCTCCTCATATACTCTAATTCACACAGGTTTGCTTTTTTTTTTTTTAAACATGAGATTTTACATTTTCTGGTTATTCTTGTCTATAAATCATAAATAGTTCTTTCCTTTCTTTGTCCACAGAATCAATCATACTGTCTGATGTGAAAAGCATCATGACATTTGTACATGAAAGACTAAATGACCAAGACAAACTCAGTGCTTTCTTGAAGTGAGTATTAAGTTTTTTTCATATTCTCTGATGTATGGGCCTGGTTCCACTCCTGATCGTGTGACAGTTTCACAAACTGATCAAAGAGAGATTGTTTTTAAAGAAAGCAAAAATGCAGAAAATGGCTGTAAAACATCCTCAGAAGCTGCTAGTTATGTGTAATTTAAACACACACAGAAGATGGTTATGGGCTCAAATTGTGGTCATAAATATTTTGTACTTGACACATACAAATCCTGATTTACAAGTACAAAACTGATTTACACATACAAAATATTTATGACCACAATTTGAGCCCATAGATGGTCCCTTTTCAAGAGTCTTGACTCACACAAAAATAAGCAGTATATTTAAATCACGACAATTAAAATGATTCAGTCCATACACACTTTATGGATGTCACACTATTTCCACCAAGATACAGTCACAGGAATGAGTAACTACATCGATGAGGATTTAGAATCACCAATTAACCTAAACGCGCTAATTGCACGTCTTTGGACTGTTGGAGAAAGCCGGAATACCTGGAGAGAACCGAGGCAAACATGGATGAGAGAGAGATGAGAGATGAAATAGACTTTATTTGTCAGTTGCAAGTCTTTTGCCCACAACCGAGATGACAGACCTTGCCGACCGTACATACAATACAAACATCACATTGGGGAGACAGGTCAGGCCAGGTAGCGAGGAAAAAAACATCAAAATATGTAACACAAAAGGATAATACAGGAATGCACAGATATCAACACACCATAACACAATAAACACAGACAAGCAACATGCGAAAGTGTTCCAGTGTGTACATCTGATCTGGGACCGCTGCAATCTTCGACTGCGCCTCCAACTGACCCGATGTCCACATCAGAGGGAAGGTAAGCGTTGGAGGTGGCGTTTGGTAGGGAGGGTGATGCGTTAGTGAGTGCTTATCAGTATCAGTATATGTATGTGTCTGCGTGTCCATAGTTCAGCTGAGACAGTGTCCTTCGCCCTGCCAGGCTAAGTAAACAGTCTTCCAGCCAACCCAGGTGGCCTTGTATGGAATGGGAAGGAACAGACTCAACACAGTCGTTATCAGGGAGTTTTTGTTCAGCTCCAGCCTTGAGCCCACAACTGGCGCCGAAGGGGTAGCCGCATTGGAGATAACACGTAAACTCAAAACAAAAAGTCCCCCAGCCAGATGGTGGTGTGAGAGAACTATGCCAAACATCATGCCACCGTGCTGCCTGTACATGAACCCTTTTGGTTCAGTATTCATCAATTTGTTTCTTGTGTCAGATTGTATAATGTGTTGGTTCTTTGTCCAGTTATTATTAAGTTATACTGCCGACATACAGCAGTACAAATATAGATGATGAAATAATTTAGTAGTAAAATAAAACTACATACAATAAACAATTAGTGGAACAAGTGTATAAAACTGAAATATGGTAAATATGTAGTAATAATTCATTGAATAATCACTACCATGATTATAACGCTCTTTTAAACTCTCACTTTTAAAGCATGCTTAAAAATGTTTTCATGACTGAATCAATTAACCCATGTTTAAAATATTGTTCAACAGGAAAAAGATCAGTGATTTGGAGACAGACAAGAGGGAGCTGGTTGGTGTCTTTGGTAAAACTGGGGCTGGAAAGAGCTCTTTGATAAATGCCATCATCAAAGAGAAGAATCTTTTACCCTCAGGAAGTGTCAATGCCTGCACCTCAGTCATGATCAAAGTGGAGGCTAACAGAGGTAGCTTAAAGTATGAGGCAGAAATTGAGTTCATCACAAAGGAGGTAAAATGAGTTCTGAAAGTTTGATTTTTACTTAAACCTATAACACGTGTTACACTGCAGTTCTTGGAGCTTAAGATTGGGTACATACCTCAATAAATGGCATGTCATCTATTTTTGTAGGAGTGGAACGAAGAGTTGTGGTCATTTCGTCAGTTTCTTGACAATAATAAAAATCAGGACAAGGAAGACGATGATTATCACGATGCTGTTGAAAAGCTGTCAGCACTGTATGGAGAAGACTGGAAAAAGTCCTTTGAAAACCTCATGGATCGCAAATATTTCAAAGAAATTCCAGAATTTCTCCAATCCAAGCGGAAGATTTTGACATGTGAATCAGTAAGACAAAAACTCTGATATTACTACTATAACAGACAGCCATGATAGACTACACCCTAGGGATGCTGGGAAGGACACACAGGTGAAACTAGGACAACCTGGACACAAAAGGGAACTGACCAAATAATCAGATTATGCTGAGATCTCATAATGCCATTTAGATGATCACATATCCAGAAAAAAAAAATCTCTTGTAATAACTGTGGTTAACAGATCCCAAGACTGGTCCATTATGTAGAGCAGTGTTTTCCAACCACTCTAATTAAATGGGTTACCAACTGCTAGTAATACAGAAGAAGAAGAAGAAGAAATTACACAATAGTCATGCTGTGAGTGAGACGATGCAGCACGTAATAACAACAGATAAATATTTGAAAAGAAAAAGTAGTCAATCTGACCTGGGTCCTGGAGAAAATTCCGACCCAGATGAAAGCCCTAGCATGAGGAGTGGTAGAAAGAAAGCTAAAAAGGTATATTGGAGACAAACCGAGCCAATTCCGCTATACCCGGTGCGCAGAAAAATTATCAATATGGTTTTTGGACATTTTTGTTTGGTGGTGTGCCGTGTGATTTTTCTAATGTGAAAAATGTGCCGTGGCTCCAAAAGGTTGTGAAACACTGATGCAGAGCATGATTTATTCATTTTTTACATCGCAGTACGTCTTCACACAACAGTGATCAGTTCCTTGTTTTAACCTACTTACCCTTTTTAAATCCCTCTGTAGAAATTCACTGCTGAGCAAAGTCAACAAAGATTAAATGAAAGTGGCCACAAACTTTAGTAAATCAGTGTCTGACAGTCGGTTGCATCAGGAATGGCATAAAGTGGTGTAAAACCCTGACAGTCAAAACATGCCAAGTTATCCACTGTAGTGACCTCTTGCAAGTAGTTTCTGCTAATAGTAATACTGGCTGTTGAGAACAAGAGTGTACTTAGTGTGATTTAAATAGAGAATAAAAAAATAAAAATCTATTTTCATTTTCGTTTTGAATAATAATTAGGCACGTTCTTGAAAAAAATCAAATGGTTGATTGTTCTAAAAAGGATTTCACATGACCTGATTTTTTTATGTCACTGACTTTTTAATGGTTTTTGTAAAGCACTATCTGCAAGGACTGAAATTAGACTCCACTGTTTTACTTTTAATATTTATTGCAGGCTAATGAACTCTCTGCAAAATGTGTCAAGTACACAAGAAGTGAGTCAAAACAAGGAGAAGGTAATGAAGGAAAAACATGGTTTTGGCCACTAGTGAAGTGTGTGACTGTCAGGGTGCCAAACAATCCTTTTCTCCAGCATGTCACACTTGTGGACCTTCCTGGAAATGGTGACTGTAACAAGAGCAGAGATCAGATGTGGAAAGGGGTAATTCACATTTACTGTTCTTTGCTTATACTGTGTTGTCTGTAAACAGTCATCTTTCTATTAAGCACTGAGACATGTTATTCTCCTTTCAGATAGTTGGAGATTGTTCTACTGTGTGGATTGTGACTGAAATTAACCGAGCAGCATCAGAGAAAGCAGCCTGGGGGATCCTGGAAAGTGTCAGTAGTCTGATTGGAAATGGTGGCGAATGTCAGCAAATTCACTTTATCTGCACCAAGTCTGATCTTGTTGATGATTCAGATGATCTGTAAGTACATTTTAAATGCTGATCAACTACAGGGTGTTTTCATGTAAGATCAATCCAGGCTAGACAAAGAATGAAGCACAGAGTTGAGCCTTTGTTGTAATTAATACAGAACATTTGGGTCAAAAGGAGTCTCAGATGCAGATACAATTTTATAAAGTTTTGTGAGGTGGACTGAGTAATAAAGAGAGAGGGAGGGGAACAGCGGAGAGTGGGAAAGGCAGTGGAATTATTTTGTTCTGGAGGGACAGCAAGAGAGAAGAGGGTGAGCAATAACAGGAGAGCAGGAGGAGAAAGAGATGCAAATGACATCATGGCAGCTTTAATGTATGTTGCACATAATCTATGAGATTATAGGAAATCATGTATATCCTGGTCCTTACAGTCGAGTAATTCAACTATTTTACACTGTAAAGCAAAGGTGCAATTACAGCAACAAAGTTAAAGTAGTTGCTGTGACAAAAAAACATTTGTATGTAAGCATGTCAGCGTGTGGTGACGTCACGATCCAAATAAAACATGCTGGCCTTTCTCCGAGTGCTTCAAGTATAAATGGTACCAATCTCCCATATTTGCGAGTTCATTTGTTTTTTAAACAGTCAAAATAAACAAATAAAGTCATTAACCCTTTAAGACCTACCGTAGAACCAAGTCCGCCAGAGCTTATCTTTATATTTTTACATGCTGTAGTGCCATTTTTAGGAGCTTTTCAAGTTGCTATACATCAATACAACCGTTATAGCCCAAATTTTAATAATATGTATGCATTAAGTCCATACTAACTACATAAATTGCAAGAAAGTACAATAAAGTACAAAAAAATTGAAAATCGCTTTTGTTTTTTTTTCCATATATTTCTTGTTAGGGAAATTTAAGGGGTTTATCCCTCAAAACTGTAAATACAAGAAGTTGCACAAAATAGTTTTCAACAACAGGAAAATTTATTTTGAGTGTCTTCATAGTTTTATTTTTGAGACGCACCAATTTTTATATACAGCAGGAAAAACGAAAATAAATATTGTAATCCAAATTTGCAAAAAAACAGCATGTGCATCAAAATAAAAATAAACAATGAGTTGCAGGTGTGCAACAGTCAGGCAAAGCTCTGCTTGGTCAGAAGGGAGATTCCCACATTTTCACCTAAAGGCCAAGAATAAATCAAAATCACCCAGCCTGCCCCAGATTATTGATGGTGATGATAATAGTGATGATGGTAACAGTACATATGCACATTTCTTGTAGTTCATCAGCTGATATCCATGATCAGATAATTAAAAGAAACATTCAAGCCAATGATGGAGTAAGGAAAGAATTCAACAAGAGAAGCAAGATTAATGTGAGTTTTATAGGCTGACAGAAAATAATACAGACTCTCCACAGTTGCAAGGATGCTTTAAAATAAAATCATTTTTCCGCAGAAACACTTCACTGATGACAGTTTCAAAGTGTTCACAGTGAGCTCCAAAGAGTTCCTAAAAGGGAACCATCTAAGTCCAGAAGAAACTGGTAGGTGAAGTCTTGATGGACATGTTGTTTTAGTTTGCTCTGACTGAAAGAGGAATTATGTAATTTGAATTTAAGTATGTAATGTCAAACTGTGGCACTGAAATTTCTTCTTAACAGAAATAACCAAACTTCAGGGATTTTTGCAAGAGCTCAATGACTGTCACTCAGAGACGGTAAACTATGTGAGTGGAGCTTATGGGATTCTGTCTTTGATTGAAGGTGCCAGGCGCAGAAAAGAGGTGAGGTCAAGTTATCTATGTGGAACAATATTTTAATGACAAATTTAAAACTTCAAATGTTTCCATAACTCTGACACCTAACAAAATTTTAGTTATCAAGATTTCTTGACAGGCACTGAGTGACAACATTTCAAAATGATGAATAAAAATAAAAAGTTGTATTTATGTTATTACTGATTTAATAGAAAATAAATATACTGTTTTAATTTCAGGGTGCTGGAAAAGCAGATGATGTATGTAAAGTCCTTGAGAAAAACATGACAGAACAACTTGATCAAGTGAAAAAAGCAGTTGAAAAAGCGATCAAGGATTTTGAACAGTGTCTTACAGAAGGGGTTAAAAATTCCAAAACCTCTGAAGAAAAACTGAAATCGTTTTTGGACCGTGATGTATGTATCTGAATTATAATTAACACCAAAGCAACAGATTTTGCACTTTATACGAGCATGTGTTTAGAAATGTTTTCCTGATTTGTTTCAGAAACAGCCTAGTTTTTTCAAGACACTAGAGGCTGTGGTTAGAAAAGACGGCATGCACAAAACAAAAAAAGGGGAACACATAAATCTCAACACAGTATTAGCTTCATGCTTGACTGACAGCATTGATGAAAAATTCAGAAAGACCTTCCCGTAAGAATAAACAAATATTAAACTGTATCATATTAGACTATACTTAAAATGATTAAAACAAACTTGTCAATACTGCCATCATGAAACATTTTTCAGAAATGATGTTAAAGGCGGATCTTTCAATGGAGTCATCAGTAGATTTTCACTTGACCCCAATTCACTGATTCAAAAATACCAAGATGTCAAACTGCAGCTGATATTTCTCCAGACAGAGGTACAAGATGAAACAATCCAGTTTATCAGTCCATTATAGCAGAACTGACCTATTCACTCTTCAAATAGTAAGTTTGTTTATTAACTGATCCATGTTTGATGCTTTTAAGGAGGATAAAATTAAGGCAAAACTCAACAAAATAATCCTAAAAGAGAAGAAAATCATCTACAACAGTCTAACAGAGGCAATTGAGAAAAACATGAAAAAGTGCTATGAAGGTAAGAAGATGGTCAACTTGCCACTATAATAAATCACAATTGTACATTAAAAAAATGTTTTGACAACGTTCATTTTCTTCTTGTAGATGCACGAAAAATTTCAGGAAAAGATGCACTGAAAAAAATGAGGAAGACTATTGAGACACATGTATCCTTAAATAGGAACATTTATGAGGATGCAAAAAAGATCATGATGAAGAAGATGAATATATTGATGGTTTGTCAAATTATAACATATACTGAGACCAAGTTGTGTTTTTTCTATATTTGAGTGCTTTTGCTCAGTCTGAACTTTCTCTAAACATTAGTGAGGCTGCTGTTAACATTTGTATTTTTCAGCATTACAAAGATTTAGTCTGCAATGATGAGCTGAACTGAAGAGCTTAAAGTATAAACTGGCCACAAGAACTCTAAACAAACATCTTCTCATTAATTCAGATGTTTCAGTTGTTTTGAACCTCAATATTTGACTCTGTGAAAAGTAATAAAAGCTCTGATGTTTAATTAGACGATCATCTGCAAGGAACTGAAGGAAACCATGGACCACTCCATTAAACTCTCACTCAAGGCATCAGCTTTGAGTGAGAGTCTCCCAGGTAAAGAAAATATAGGCTATGAAAGTAAATCATGTATGTTGAACAATGCCAAACACATGTTTTTATTTATTTGTTTGTTTTTCAGATGTTTCAAAGCATCTTGAAACTGTGCAGCAACATTACAATGAAGGTAAGTGTAGTCAAGAGGGAGAAGTGACATCACAGTACCCAGGTAAATATTTAAATGTTATTTCATGTCACAGGATTATTATTATTATTAACCGTTTTCTACTAAATTACTTTAACAGTTTCTATGAATTGTCAAAGAAATGGGGTACAATCTGACGACAATCCTAAGCACCTAAATATACAGTAACTTTTAATTTTTTTAGTGTTTAATGTCAATTATTGTCACAAGGGCGGAACAGACCAGCTGAATTCAGAATGAAAGTCACAGGTGTTATTTACAATAACACCTGGTGAAACTTTATACATGTGGGGGTAGGGATTTTCAGAGGTCCAGGGAAGGAAGGGAAGCAGGTCCAAAACACACACTCCACTCCTTCGTCCTCTTCAGACACTCACACTCTGCTCCACTTCACTGTACTTTGCCAGACTTCTGGGAAATAGGTCAGGGAATTCCAGGGAATCGATTTCCAAGAAATCACAATCAGAACAGGCTACAGAATCACACAGCCAGGGCTTTGCTAACTGAGGTTACTCAACAATCCAGCGAAGAGTATGTCTGTGTAGGTTCTCAGTCATCCAGGTCATCATAGTCTAAGGAGCTTGGAAAGAAAAGCTACTGGATTTCTTTAAGTTGCTTGAAGACGTTTCACCTCTCATCTGAGAAGCTTCTTCAGTTCTAAGGTCAAATGGTGGAGAGTCCCAGATTTAAGCCCTGTGGGAGTGTCCCCCCAAGAGGGACAATGGACCCCCTATGGATCCTCTACCTAATCACACGAGCCAAGGTGTGAAGACGGGTGTAAGTCACAATCAGCCAAGGTTTCGGGTGAGCTCATTGTGAAACCTAGCCCCACCCTATCATGTGATTTCCTGAGGTTACAAGGCCCAGGATGTGAGTGGGCGTTGAAGCGAGATCGATCAACTGCAGACCAGACAACAAACGACGGAGGCACCAGACAAATGCAATCAAACGATGAGTTTATTAACACAGGAGAAGAAACATCAGCATATGTCTTCCTCTGACAAAAATACATTGAATGCTGGTTTTATAGCATAGAAAATTAACGCCCACACATACACGTCAACACAGGTCAAAAATACATTGTTTACAGACATGAGCACATCTCGTACATCTTAATAACTATAAACAGTCATATAACTTCTCTTTTCTATAACACCTGCCTTTTAAGGTAATAAACTTCAAGCTTCGGGATCGTTAAGAGCTAATAATTGACCCTCGTCACCAATCACTAAGTAGACTGAATTGCAGCAAGTCTCAAAAAGAAGCAGAAGACACTTGGGCCTTCGCTCAGGCCTGCTACTAGATTTAATGTGTATTGTAAGCATGCATGCAATTAACCTGCTATGTTCTCATCTTCCCTCAACATGTATCACCTGGACACTCTCACCAGTGAAGCTTAAAACCCTCTTGGATGGAACATCAACTCTAAACAAGCACAGTTATGCATTGTGTATAGAATGAACTCAACCTGTGAATAGAAAGGTCAATGTGATGACAAACATATTCAATGCAATATGAACCCTGTAAGAAATATTACTGATAAAATAATACTGTAAAACATGTTATTAAAGCATGTATCATAAGGCAGGTTATATGGTAACAATAAAAGAATCTCTGAATCCCAACAGCGTTAAGGCGTCTGGGAAGGGATCTCAAAACTGGATTATAGAGGGCAGACAGTTGGTGTCCCAGATGCCTTAACGCACACTCACAGAGGTGAAACGTCTTCAAGCAACTTAAAGAAGTCTAGACGCTTTTCTTTCCAAGCTCCTTAGACTCAAGCGAAGAATTCCACTGAACCACCATCTTAAATAGTGGCTTAGGCAATCAGGCAGATCAGAGAGATTTGTGGCAGGTGGGTGATTACACCAGGTGCATGGGCCAAGGGCAGGAGCCCAGCTGAGCTCCGCCCAGGCAGACAGAGGAGGAACAGGGGAGAAAGAGAGAGACAAACAAAAACCAACATGTAGCCTGCAAACTAGGGCTACGTCCACACTAATGTGTTTTTGTTTGAAAACGCATAGATTTCTCTCCGTTTTGGCCTCCTGTCCACACTGAGATGGCGTTTTCGCTGAAGGAAAACGATCTCGAAAACGCATACATTTGAAAACGGTGCTTTTGCGTTACAGTGTGGACAGCGAAAACGGAGACTTTTTGAAAATGATGATTGGTCATATGATGCAGTCATGTCACCAATTAAACTAAGATAGCGGAGGGCATTATACAGCAGTTGTCTTGTTTGCTGTCAATTTTGACAGCCCTATTAAAGATTAATATCAGTTTGTACATGCTTCAGATAGCTTTTCTTCAAATTCTTTAATTCTCACTCGCTTTTGTAATTTTGTACTTTTGTGTTACTCGCAGCAACAACTCCACCTCATTGTTAGTCCATTTAAAAAACTTGGTGCTTTTCCTCAACATTTTGCCGCGACGTTTCAACGAGACGGAAAGTAAATAAACGGCAGACAGAAATGAGGCAGGTTGAATCGTCTTGCGTTTCACGCATGAGCAGTACTGGAACGTAAGTGTTCTCGGCCATTTCAATGTGGATGCACAACTCCGTGAAAACGACTGAAAACGCTTGTGTGGACGCGGTGCGTTTTCAGACAAAAACGCCGTTTTCAAATCTATCCGGGCTAGTGTGGACGTAGCCTAGGTCACCCCAGGAGACACAGAGACCATGACAATTACAAGTTTGTCATAATTTAAGATCAGAAATCGCCATGCTAAACTACATATGGCCATTTAAGAGCCGTCCTTTTCTATTTTCATCATCTCAGCTAAAAAAGAAACAAAAAACAAAAAAAAAACAGCTGGTTCTTATCTCACATTGTGCCAGGTAATTTTATGCACCAGTGCCCTAAAAATCCAGACTTCTCTCTGATAAAACGTTTGATTCTTACATTGGATGAAAGTTTTAAAGTGTTAAAGTATGACACCACATACTTTATCTACTTTAAAAGAAGTTTACTTGCAGCTGCTAAACAACTGCTAACGGTGGTGAAAACAGCAGCACTTCCAACATAAACGTTCAGGACATGCTCAAAAACCTCCCTGAATATTGTCCACAGTCTTTGGACAGAAGTGATTTATCGACTCATAATCGGACTGACAGCTTAGGTAAACATGCTGAATTTGTTATTGCTGAGCACAGATGAAGTATTTGAATAATATCACCACTTATAATTTGCGCTATTTTACCCTTTTTACATCCGAATCACCTCAAACATGTTAAAATAAAGTGTTTCCAAAAATGATTTTCTACACAAACAGTAACAGAAACAACAGATATTAAGATTTTCTATTCTAGGGTGAGGAGCTTTCAAGACTTTTTTAAGCAAATTTTAAGTACTGAGACTTGTACTGTTTGCCTGAGCAGCTGAGTGTTAAAAATCTCTGTGCTTATTATTACTGGATGTTTCAGATTTGCTCCACACAGTAACAGCAGAAACCTGATGACACACTCAACATCTCTGAGGGAACACTGACCAAAAGCATGAGGTCTCTGGATATCACCACAGACATTTTTGTCAAGTTGTGTTGCCTGCTGTCTTTGAATGTTGTGTTTGACTTTTAATGAATTTAATGAAATTAGATTTTTTAGTCCTCACTGCAAGAAAGTCCTGGGTTTGAATCCAGTTTGAGGCCTTTCTGTGTGGACTTTGCATGTTCTTGCTGTGTCTGCGTGGGTGCCCTCCTGGTACTCCAACTTCTTCCCACAGGCCAAAAACATGCATGGGGGTTACAGTGGGTTAAAAAAAGTATTTAGTCAGCCACCAAGTTCTCCCACTTAAAGAGATGAGAGAGGCCTGTAAGTTTCAGCTATGAGACATAAAATGAGAAAAAGAATCCAGAAAATTACGTTGTCTGATTTTTATAGAATTTATTTGCAAATTATGGTGGAAAATAAGTATTTGGTTAATAACAAAAGTTCATCTCAATACTTCGTTTTGTACCCTTTGTTGGCAATGACAGAGGTCAAACGTTGTCTCTTAGTCTTCACAAGGTTTTCACACACTGTTGCTGGTATTTTGGCCCATTCCTCCATTCACATCTCCTCTAGAGCAGTGATGTTTTGGGGCTGTCGCTGGGCAACAAAGATTCAAAGATTTTCTATGGGGTTGCGATCTGGAGACTGGCTAGGCCATTCCAATGCTTCTTACGAAGTCACTCCTTTACCCAGGCAGTGTGTTTGGGATCATTGTCATGCTGAAAGACCCAGCCACGTTTCATCTTCAATGCCATTGCTGATGGAAGGAGGTTTTCACTCAAAATCTCACGATACTTAGAGACAACGTTTGACCTCTGTCATTGCCAAGAAAGGATACAAAACTAAAAAAAAAAAAAATACATGGCCCCATTCATTCTTTCCTTTACACGGATCAGTCGTCCTGGTCCCTTTGCAGAAAAACAGCCCCAAAGCATGATGTTTTCACGCCCTTGCTTCACAGTAGGTATGGTGTTCTTTGGATGCAACTCAGCATTCTATCTTCTCCAAACATGACAAGTAGAGTTTTTACCAAAAAGTTCTATTTTGGTTTCATCTGACCATATGACATTCTCCCAATCCTCTTCTGGATTGGGAGAATGTCATTCACTGGGCCCCCCCGTGTGGTTTTGGGATTTTTGCTCACTGTTCTTGTGATCATTTTGACCCCACGGGAGATTATCAGTGGTCTTGTATGTCTTCCATTTTCTAGTAATTTCTCCCACAGTTGATTTCATCACACCAAGTCTTCCCAGCCTGGTGCAGGTCTACAATTATGTTTCTGGTGTCCTTGGACAGCTCTTTTGTCTTGGCCATAGTAGAGTTTGGAGTGTGACTGTTTGAGGTTGTGGGCAGGTGTCTTTTATACAGGTAACGACTTCAAACAGGTGCATTAATTAATACAGGTAATGAATGGACAGAGGACCCTCTTACAGAAGTTGTTACAGGTCTGTGAGAACCAGAAATCTTGCTTGTTTGTAGGTGACCAAATACTTATTTTCCACCATAATTTGCAAATAAATTCTTTAAAAATCAGACAGCGTGATTTTCTGGATTTGTTTTTCTCATTTTGTCTTTCATAGTTGAGGTATACCTATGATGAAAATTACAGGCCTCTCTCATCTTTTTAAGTGGGAGAACTTGCACAGTTGGTTGCTGACTAAATACTTTTTTGCCTCACTGTAGGTTAATTGGTGATCTTGAATACGGAAGTGCATGTAAGTAAGAATGATTGTGTTTCACTGTTAGCTGTACGACAAAATTATTATAGTTTTGTATTTTGTAATTCATTTTTATTTTATTTCATTTTGACTTTTTGTTTTTATTTCTGTTTAGTTTCAGTAAGTTCCAAGACTGTTCTTGTTTCAATTATTTTTTATTGTTTGAAAATGTTTAGTTTTAGTTCAGTTTTATTAGTTTTATAATTTTTTTAATTATTGTTGTATTTAGTGCAAATGTCAGAGGCAAAATTGAGGAAAACCAGTGCAGGTATTACCATAGAAACATTTCACTTTTTGAAAACAGTTGACCCACTTGTCCAGTGTCTCAAACACGTCCATCAATGCCATGTCAGGCACATTGTAATAACATTTTTACCAAACTAACAAATACTAAAACTAAAACTATTTCCTCTATAAACTGATTTGTATTTCAAATTAGTTCATATAGTTGTTTCTGATGTTTGTTGTTTTTATTTTGTTTAACTAAAATATTCATATCTAGTCTTAGTTTTTAGTTTAGTTTTAGTTGAGTGGAATAACCTTAGGAACCTGTTCAGGGTGTACTCTGCCTCTCGCCTGACAACTGGGAAAGACTCCAGCAACTCTGAATTGGATAAGCAGAAGAAAATGGATGGATGGAGATTTTTAAGTATTAATTCCTCCCAGGGGTATTAAGGTTTTAATTGTGAGGGTCTAAACCAAATGGCCATATTATTTACTGTGTTACAATGGATTTTTTGGTTGTCATATGAGTAATAAAGCAGCAACAAAAAAATAAGTCTCAGCTTCTACTTTAACTATTATATCATATTGTTTTCAGTTGTTTCTATTCTGTATTGATTCTATGCTGTAAGATGGAAACATGTTTTTCAAACCCTGTTCTTGTTTTTCTGACCCTAAAAATAAGCTACCTGCCAAAAAGCATTTCGCAGCACCACAGCAGTTTGTAACATACAACAAAATTATCTATGAACTGTAAAGACTGAACCACAAACCATTTATCAGTCAGAAGTCGAATGATTGGTGATCCTGCTTCTTTTGAAGGCGTTCTTGTCTCAGTGGCCTTACAGGTCATCTACAATCCTCCAGTTACATCTGTTATCAGCAGCTCTCCCCTAATCTAATCTAATCTAATCTGGCTGATGCTTCCTGTCTCCATCCTCGCTGTCGCTCCATGAGCGCCTCCTTATCTCCCCGATCAGGTGGACTTCCTGTAACAGACTACCACGTACGCCTCGACTTTGCAGTTATAAACTCTTACCTAAATGAGTCTCTCTACTTTGTGTGTGCGTGCACGTGCGGGGGCGCGTGCATGCTGTGTACTGCGTACATGTCATGACCTCTCACTATTTGTCTGTCTGTACGTGCAGAGTTTGCATCTGCTTTCTGAACCTTAGTTGACCTCAACTTAAGCAACCAACCAGGCTCAGGCCATCCTGTGTGTAATGATCTTGACTTATATGTGAAATATATAAACAACTGTTTCAGTCTACCCCAACTACTTAAGGCTTAATCCGCAATAAATGCATAATAAACACCCTTGCACTTAACTTGCACTCACTCTGCTTTCGGTTTCACTTCTGCAAAAGTATGCTCTGCAGACGCGTTTCCTGTCTCATTTTGGCACAAAGTGTATTTTCCTGTCTCTGCCCTCTACACAGAGATCATAAAAGCATTAATAACATTTAAATTATAGATTCAACTCAACCATTTAAAATGGTTCTTCTTTGGACCTGTAATAAAGGCTAATATAATACCAATATATTTGAACATCTGAATGCATCTAGGAAAGCAACATCACTATTAACATGAAATGGTAATGATGATTATAAAAATAGCAGCAAATAATAGCAGTAAAATATTTCTATTCCTGACACTGGTAACTCACTGGGTTAAAGTTTAGTGGCCTGCAAAATAGGGCCCAAAGATCTGTTAACTTTTATGGCCAAAGTAACCTTTTATAACCTTTTGTGTGATATTAAAATAATAGAGGTTTTTACATTTACTGTTTCACAAAGGGTTAAAAGACCAATGTCCACAATTTAGACTTTTTGAATGCCGAATATTAAATTAAAGAAATTTAGCAGGAGGAAAGCAAAAGATCAATCAAGTAATATTAATAATCACTTAATAAAATCACTTGATTTTGTACTTATCTAATTAATCTGCTCTACTGTAGATTCCTAATACTGATCTTGGGAGGAATGAGAGAGAGAGGATGGGCTCATCCAGGCCTGAAGATGGATTTATTTCTGTTCCCTGTCAATATAATCCAATAGGAAGGTAGTAACTCTATAGTGTTCTTCAATTACTTTGAAATTATGATCCAACATTGTACGAGTAGAGAAAAAAGCCAAAAAATTATAATTTGTAAGTTCATAGTGTTCGGCAGCACCTAATCCTTTGGCAGTTTTTTTGCTGTCATTTCCAACTGTGAACTACCAAGTCTGGATTTACTGATAATGTTTTCTACCCATTGCTGGAAACTAGAAGAATCCTGAATGCTCCTAAGTGACCTCTTAGGAGCATTCTTGGCCATTTGGCTATGCTATATGCATAACTTCTGCCCTTCTTCCTCTTACCACATTTGGTAAGAGGAAGATGGGCATCCCATCCTGTTGTTTCTCTCACATGTGAATATATTCTATTAATTACACATGAATTTTTTGCATTTACCAATCACAACATACTTAATATAACTTCTTTCTTAATCATACACGGTAAACTATGAGGGGCCGTACAAGCCAAAATTCATTCTTTCACTCTCACACACATATATTCTTCTTTCACACATACATTCTTCTTTCACACACATATATTTTCACTCTCACATACATATATTTTCACTCTCACATACATATATTTTCACTCTCACACACATACATTTTCACTCTCACACGCATACATTCTTCTTTCACACACATATTTTCACTCTCACACACATATATTTTCACTCTCACATACATATATTTTCACTCTCACATACATATATTTTCACTCTCACATACATACATTTTCACTCTCACATACATATATTTTCACTCTCACATACATATATTTTCACTCTCACATACATACATTTTCATTTATGCATTCCTACATTTTGCTCTCATTTACATGCATTCAATATGCATTTAATCTCACAAATAATATATGTATGTAAGCAGAGAATGCATACATGTCAGAAGAAAATATATGTATGCAAGAGAATAATGTATGTGAATGAAAGAGTATAGTGGAAACGGAAGGAGTTCAATGGAAACGGAAGGCTGGGTGTCTGTACCGCTGTGATTGGCTGAGAAGCGCGCGGGTCACTTTCAAGTGTCTGACAGTATGGAGGGGGAGAAGAAACTCGAGTTCTTCAGCAAGCTATCGGGTTTTAAGAAATATTTTATCATCTCCTGAAACGGTCACATCGTTGTCCTCGTCACTTGATCGAGATGGGACGGGCTCACTTTTTTTTACGTGCGCTCAGAATAGTGGCACAAAAATAACGCCATAGTTACCCACCAGCTGACCGGTGGTCACTCGGGTTAAACATAATATATAAAGCTCAACTGACAAAAATCACCGACTACACCACCAGGTATTATAGGAAAACCATAAAGCCTTTGAACTAAAACAACGCTGTTGTGACAGTGATGTACACTGTCTTGTTGGTATATATGCATGATTTGTATCACCTTCATGTTTCCAAACCGATACCATGAGCAGCAGTTTTACAGCTCTGGCTCCAGCAAACATCAGCTGATACTAGAAATTAATTTTAAATAAATTCTAACAGCTTATCAAGCTTGAACGTGCTGCTGTTGTTTAGCGCGACATCCGCTGGTTTCCTCTTTCTGGCGCAACAAGAAAGACGATCAGCTGATCATTGATCGGTTTCATGATTGAAGTAGCAACAGGAGAGGGAGGGAGGGGGAGAGAATGAGGGGAGAAGAGGCAGCTGTGCAACGTAAAGACAGAATAACTCCAGCTTTGTCTTTTTCATTCTAGCTGAAGTACGGGACTAATCGCGTTGTTTTTCCTCTCAATACAGATGTATTGTAATTGGTCCAGCCCAGAGTTGATCATGACCAATTGGCTAATCCACCACCTTTCATTGTTTATATCATTACAAAAACAAACAAACATAAGAATGAAAAATCACCATCTGTTATATTGTGGTTTTGTGGCACAATATAACAGCGTACACAAAGAGTTGAGCGCGCACAGGCAGAAATGTTGAGAGCATGAGCGCAAATACAAAAACTGAGCAAGAGGGGCTGCTATTGTGTGTGTGTATGGATAATAGCAAACACTGAAATACATTTTTTGCACGCGGCAATGAATTTTGTTCGCTCAAATTCAGCTTTTCTTCGCTCAAAATAAATTTCTCCTCAAGATGCAACACTTGCACCTGCAAACTTTTTTTTACGTGCGCTCAAATTTTTTTTAGGTGCGCTCAGAATAGTGGGACAAAAATAAGGCCATAGGTAACAGGCATCTCCGAAAATGTTAGAGCACTTATGGAAATATGTGATGTCTTGATGAATCAAGCAGATATTTGAAGTTTACACAGCACCATTCTCGCATGAAAATATCTTAAAAGTTTATTTTGTGACCTATGGCGTTATTTTTGTGCCACAAAACCAGCCAATCACAGACTTGGATGCAAAAATATCTGATTGGCTGTTCTGGTCTCCAATCAGCTCGAAATGACGAAATGCAATATCTCAGAATCCATTTCATCCAAAACTCAAACGAGGCAGTGGCAGAGAAGCACAGAGTGGCGGAGTTTGAAATATTACTCTTTCTGGGTTACTGTGGCGTTATTTTTGTGCCACTATTCTGAGCGCACGTAAAAAAAAAAGTTGAGCCCGTCCCATCTCGATCAAGTGACGAGGACAACGATGTGACCGTTTCAGGAGATGATAAAATATTTCTTAAAACCCCGATAGCTTGCTGAAGAACTCGAGTTTTTCTCCCCTCCATACTGTCAGACACTTGAAAGTGACCCGCGTGCTTCTCAGCCAATCACAGCGGTACAGACACCCAGCCTTCCGTTTCCATTAAACTCCTTCCGTTTCCACTATACTCTTTCATTCACATACATATATTTTCTTCTGACATGTATGCATTCTCTGCTTACATACATATATTATTTAGAGATTAAATGCATATTGAATGCATGTAAATGAGAGCAAAATGTAGGAATGCATAAATGAAAATGTATGTATGTGAGAGTGAAAATGTATGTATGTGAGAGTGAAAATATATGTATGTGAGAGTGAAAATGTATGTATGTGAGAGTGAAAATATATGTATGTGAGAGTGAAAATATATGTATGTGAGAGTGAAAATATATGTGTGTGAGAGAAGAATGTATGTGTGTGAGAGTGAAAGAATGAAAATATATGTATGTGAGAGTGAAAATGTATGTATGTGAGAGTGAAAATATATGTATGTGAGAGTGAAAATATATGTATGTGAGAGTGAAAATATATGTATGTGAGAGTGAAAATATATGTGTGTGAGAGAAGAATGTATGTGTGTGAGAGTGAAAGAATGAATTTTGGCTTGTACGGCCCCTCATAGTAAACTGAGAGATTCTCACATCTCTCAGACTTCCACAATCTCACGCACACAGAGAGACACAAGGATGAGCAGCGTAGTGAAAAACACTCCCCCAATCTAGGTGAAAAAGTCAGGCATCAAAATAATTTCATTATTTTCTCTTTCATCATATTGATTAGATTTAAACTTGATAAACTACTAGCAAAATAACATCTAAATAAACTCAGTTTTATCACTCTGCATTGCGATTCCCATAAAAAGGCTGGATGTTAAGTCCTTTTATTTGTATTATTCCACAATACAACATTTGAGCATGTTAAATACGCCATTCTAAAAACACAAACACTGATTAAGCAACAACTTTCAGTCAAGATTTATAAATTCTTTTTGCTTCTAATTGTCAGTGAATCTACTAGCTATACACCATAATTCAGCAAGTCAAACTTAACAGTTGCATATTATTTGCTGTTCGAGGGTGGGCTGATGACTGTGACAGAAAATAGTGGCAATTTATATTTTTCTTAGTATTTATGAGGATTAAAGATGGTATTAATTAAGAATTTTTTTTAAAGTGTTCATCACCCAACATCATTTCACTCCCTTGTTTAAAAAAAACAAAAAAAAAAGACCCTTGCTCTGAGGAAGGTTGTTAACTGTCTGCCAGTCACTCCCATCTGCGCTGCACAAACACCTCCTCTTCCTGCCTTTCTCAGTTCTCCGTTCTGCTTTCCCCTGCACCCACTTTACTCATGTTGGATTTACCTTTCTATTATATGTATAGGTGCAGTTGCACCTGTGCAGTCTGAGCCACACAGTTCCAGTTTGTTTTTAACCGTATCTGTTTGTGGACTTTGCTTTTTGCTCGATTTCTTTTTTCCCGCCTGTTTCCTGTTTGTGTCTCACTGCTTACTTCGCATCTCCCTCAGCAGCCTTTTCCTGCATTACTTCTAACAAAAGGTGAGCAGTTTGAACTTTTAATCTGAATTTTATATCACTGTCTCTGATTATATATGCATTAAAGGAGAAGTCGATCACAAATGTCTAATCTGTAAAGCAGTACTGTCTGGTTAAATATTACATTTTATATTTCAGTTTCATTTCTTGGTCATGGATGATTTTGTAAGAACCAAACTGGTTGAATGGGGGCTAAGTGAGTGGGTGGAGAAATTTGAAGGTAAAGTATTAACGTGAATCCATGATGGGTACAGATATTGATCCTGATGTGATCTGTGAAGTAAGTTAAGAATAATCTTTATCTCTTCAACTTTATTTTTAATTACAGATCAAGAAATTGATAAAGAAAGTATTTTTGATCTTGATGATCGAGAAATTGAGAATTTGATCACAAAAGCTGGACCAAGAGTGAAATTCAAAAAGAAACTCAAGCTGTTAAAGGTAATTAAGTTTTTTGACAATCCTTGTTATTTTAGTGTACAGAGTTGAATTTTTGCTAGAATTATCTGGATATTAAAAAAATGTGCTGGCGGTAATAATATGTAGTGTAATTTTTGTTAACTCTTTACTAATATGGATTTACAATGTTTTGATTGTAGAGGAAGAATAAAACAGAAATCAAGAAACAGATTTAGTATCTATACAAGAAATACAATTTTTAATACATGTTTAAGTGCTCATTATTATATTTGGCTTTGCACCTTTTATCTGCAGTGTGAACAGGAGCATGAAGAAGCAGCTGATGTGGTTCAGGTAAGGATTATACTGAACTTCAGACATATGACCCAACTGCCTGAGACAAAGTAAAGCTCCATTCTTTTGCCTATAAGGTTACATACTGATTCAATATTAATTTTAGTTACCACCGATTGATGTAATGGAGTGTCATTACTGCCGACGTAAGTTAGTTTTACTTAGCCAGCAGTTTTAAATTTCCCTCAGTGTCGCCTGTCTGGTCGTCTTTGCTAGTGTCTCTAGATTCACATGTCTCAGAACAGAATCACCAATTACCAGAGTTTGATCCCCGGCGGGTGTGTCACCAAGTGGGGAAAAACAGTTAGACACATGAATGGGTTGGTGGTGTACCAGGGGCTTCTGTTTAAGACTATGCTTCCTCCTCATTGTCACCCAGCCATCTTATTTCCCCGGCTGCTCAGGACAATCTGCCAGAGGGAGCTAACCTTTGGCTGGACAGGCTACAGGGGCCTGGCTAGCTATGGGATTTTTAAGGGTGCTAAGCAGAGTTTCCAATTCTGTGATCCTGGCCTCCAGAGCTGCAAATAGGATACATTTAATGCAAGTATCATTATTGCTAAAGGAGACTGAGGAGTAACTAAACATCTGACACAATAAGTAGGAAAGTGCAGGAGGGACAGGTGAAGAGGCCATGCTCCTAGTGAGCTGGCTACAGCCAAGCTAAGCTAATGAATGACAATCATTGCTATGCTAGTGTACAGAGGTGAATTTTTGTTAGAATTATCTGCATATTTAAAAATACACTGGCAGTAATAATCAGTGATGGAAATAACAGCAGGTAGGCAGTACGGTGGCACGGTGGTTAGCACTGTTGCCGCACAGCAAGAAGGTCCTGAGTTCAATTCCACCATCAGGCCGGGGTCTTTCTGTGTGGAGTTTGCATGTTCTCCCCATGTTTGCGTGGGGTTCCTCCGGTACTCGGCTTCCTCCCACCGTCCAAAGACATGCAGCTTGTGGGGATAGGTTAATTGGATAATCGAAATTGTCACTAGGTGTGAATGGTTGTCTGTCCCTGTGTGTTGGCCCTGCGACAGACTGGCGACCTGTCCAGGGTGTACCCCGCCTCTTGCCCTATGACAGCTGGAATAGGCTCCAGCGCCCCCCGCGACCCTGAAAAGGATAAGCGGAAGCGAATGGATGGATGGAAATAACAGCGTTAAAAGTAACGCCGTAGGTTTTTTTCAGTAACTACTAATCTTAATTATATAACTGCATTTAAGTTTGTTGATTGTAAAACTTGAATGTTAGTGTCCTTTAAATGTTGTTAAACAACAATGCCAATGCAAATAGTGATAATTTCCTGTTTAACTCATATTCATCCTCAGGTCTTGCCATCCACAAGTGATACAGGTGAGACACATGCATCATATTTATTGTATCTCATATTAGTCTGTGTTTTAAAGGCACCAATAGCTTTTTGCAATCTACATAACTTTACTAAGAATAAATTACAACGCTGAGAGAAACACGTTTTTTGTTCTTATTTTTTGTTGTTTTTATCCAATCAGGAAAGAGAAAATCAGACCTTCAAAGTGATGCCAGCAGGTTGCAGTCACCAGCTAAGCGACAGCGTCTGTCTATGTCAGGATTTCCAGGTATTTACATCTCTTTCTAAACAGTGTCACAGTTTAAGCCACTATAGGGTTAAAGTTTTGTGCAGCACAATTTTTCCAACATGTGAGTTCCATCTTTGATGCTAGAAATTACTTTTTCTTTGGGCTATTGTCAAAATTTAACAGTCACATGATAAATGGTATACTAAGTTCAATTGCTAAGTTGTCACATTATGCTTCTGATATTTACTTCACACAGGTTTTTATTGTTTTTTAACATGAGTTTTTACATTTTCTGGTTATTCTAGTCTATAGTTCCTTCTAAATAGTTTATTTACTACTTTTTTTGTCCACAGAATCAATCATACTGTCTGATGTGAAAAGCATCATGACATTTGTACATGCCAGACTAAATGACGAAGACAAACTCAGTGCTTTCTTGAGGTAAGTATTAAGTTTTTTATATTGGTAAATGGCCTGTATTTGTATAGCGCTTTACTAGTCCCTAAGGACCCCAAAGCGCTTTACACACCCAGTCATCCATATATTCTCTAATGTATCAGCCTGGTTCCACACAGCAAAAATGCACAAAATGGACTGATGAGGATTTAGAATCACCAATTAACCTAAATCCACTAATTGCATGTCTTTGGACTGTTGGAAAAAGCCAGAGTACCTGGAGAGAACTGAGGCAAACATGGAGATAACACGTAAACTCAAAACAAAAAGTCCCCCAGCCAGATGGTGGTGTGAGACAACAGTGCCAAACATCAAACATTTTGCCGCCTGTTCATGAACCCTTTTGGTTCAATATTCACCAATTTGTTTCTGGTCTCCTTCTGTTTGGTGTGTTGGTTCATTGTTTAGTTATTTTTAAGTTATACTGCTGACTTACAGCCGTACAATTATAGATGATGGAATGATTCAGTAGTAAACTAAAACTTTCCAAGTTAAGACCAACAAAGACTGATATTTTTAGGAAGTTTTGGTGACTTAGCTACATTTTGTGTTCCCAGTATCTACCAACTCTTGGGGGAAACATTATCATTTTAGCTGACACAAAAAGGAAGGCGTGGATCAAAGCAACATACAGTAAACAATTAGTGGAACAAGTGTATAAAACTGAAATATCTGCTGATAATTCAGTGGATAATCACGACCATGATTATAGCTCTCTTTGAAATCTTTTAACGCATGCTTAAAAATGTTTTCATGACTGAATCAGTTAACCCATATTTAAAATCTTGTTCAACAGGAAAAAGATCAGTGATTTGGAGACAGACAAGAGGGAGCTGGTTGGTGTCTTTGGTAAAACCGGGGCTGGAAAGAGCTCTTTGATAAATGCCATCATCAAAGAGAAGAATCTTTTACCCTCAGGAAGTGTCAATGCATGCACCTCAGTCATGATCAAAGTGGAGGCTAACACACGTAGCTTAAAGTATGAGGCAGAAATCGAGTTCATCACAAAGGAGGTAAAATGAATTCTCAAAATTTGATTTTTACTTCAAGCAAAATCATGTGTTACAGTGCAGTTCTTGGGGCTTAAAGCTGGGTACATGCCTCAATAAATGGCATGTCATCTATTTTTGTAGGAGTGGAAAGATGAGCTGTGGTCATTTCGTCAGCTTCTTGACAATAATGAAAATCAAGAAAAGGAAGATAATGATGATTATCGTGATGCTGTTGAAAAGCTGTCAGCACTGTATGGACAAGAATGGAGAAGGTCTTTTGAAAATCCCATGGACAGCAAATATTTCAAAGAAATTCCAGAATTTCTCCAATCCAGGCGGAAGATTTTGACATGTGAATCAGTAAGACAAAAACTCTCATATTACTTTAGAGGAAGCATTCTTGCAAGGGTTGCACTGTGAGCATCAGCACTGAACAACTCTGCTGTGTAACAGACTGACTATCACAGAGCGCCATGATAGACTACACACTGGGGATGCTAGAAAGGGCACACAGGTGAAACTAGGACAACCTGTACACAAAAGGGAACTGACCAGATTATCAAAAGACTAAGAATTGGAAACATAATTCACTTCTGAAAACAGAATGCAGCATAGATTCAAAAGTCTAAAAAACACAAAACACTGAAAACAGATCCAGTAATCGCAACGAAACAGATCTTACTGAGATCCCCCAATGAATTTAGATGATCACATATCCATAAAAAAATCTGTTCTTGTAATAACTGTGGTTAACAAGACCCAAGACTGGTCCAGGTCCATTTTTTTAAATCGCAGTAAGAACCTTTACCTCTTCACACAACAGTTCCCTGTTTTAACCTACTCTTACCCTTTTTAAATCGCTCTGTAGAAATTCACTGCTGAGCAAAGTCAGCAAAGATTGAATCAAAGTGACCAAAAACTTTAGTAAATCAGTGTCTGACAGTCAGTTGCATAAGGAATGGCGTAAAGTGGTGTAAAACCCTGAAAATCAAAACATGCCAAGTAATCCGCTGTAGGGACCCCTTGTAAATAAGGGAGCAGCCTAAAGTGTCCCAAAGTGACAACTGTGCAAAATGACCAAAGGAAGTACTTTCTGTAAATACTAATACTAACTGCTGAGAACAAGAGCGTACTTAGTGTAACTTAAATCGAGAATAAAAACTTTTACATAAATCATAAATATCTATTTTCATTTTGGTTTAGAATAATAATTAGGCACTTTCTCCAAACTATCAAATGGTTGATTGTTCTAAAAAGGATTTCCCATGACCTGAATTCCCCCTCTCTGCCCCTCAGAGTGGGGGACTGTCTTGGTCCAATACAAAACAAGGGGAAGCTTGTACTAGAGATGGCACGATACCACTTTTTTAATGTCCAATACCGATATCATAAATTTGGATATCTACCGATATGAATCCGATATAGTGTACTTTATAATCAATGAAGCTGTTTTTTTTTTTATATCTTGCTGCATTTTGTATAAGTTCATACTCAAGTTTTAAAAAACAAAACACTAAAGCTATTCTGTTATACCTGTATGCAAAAAACACACTGCACCCAAAATATTTCATAGTTCAGCAACACTGATCAATCAAATAAACTTAAACCTACACCATCCTCCCTATTCTGGTATTCTAAAGAGTACTTAGCGGAAATATTAAACAACCTAATTAATAGGGTTGCCAAATTCCAGCAAAAAATAAATAAAAAAAATAAAGAACTACACCCACCCTCCACCTCATGGTGATTAATCGACATCATCAAATTTAATTTAATGCATGTGTAAAACAAATGCACAGAAACCAGTTATTTTTCTACAATAATTAAATAGATTCAACATACAACTTCAACAGAATTGCAGACTGCACAGATGGTACCTTCCCAAAGGAAAAGTACTATAGCTTACTAGGGTATATTAGACTTAATAGTTACTATATACAATAATGGACTTCTATATATTTTTTCATCAAATGAAAACTTTGGTTGCAAGATTCAGATAATTATTTATTAAAAGCTAGACATGAGAATATGAGAATGAGAATAAGAAAGAAAAGTATGTCTTTGTGCCCCCCTTTTTCCTGTTAATGCCCTACCTGGCCCCCTGGCAAAACTTTGCTAGACCCGCCCCTGCACAGTTACCAGCCGTCAGCTACGTAGAAAAGGATCCTGGTGTAGAAAGTAATATTAAATAAATTCTAACAACAGTTTATCAAGCTTAAACGTGCTGCTGTTGTTTATCCGCTGGTTTCCTCTTTGTTGCACAAAACGGACGATAAGCAAATAAGAGAGACGGTTTTCTGACAAACCATCCTACTTTGGCAAAACGTCCTACCGTAAGTAGTTTATGCACATTTCTGCTGTCACAGAGTAATTCCAGCACAAATTTAAGTAGATATGATAGTTTGCCACTTAACTTTGCCCATCAGAGTATGCTTGTAACTCATATTCATAAAGCCTGGACGGTTTGCCACTTCATTTTACCCGTTAAAGTATGCTTGTAGGTCACATTCACAAAGGTAGCATTGTTTGGCACTTCATTTTACCCGTCAGAGTATTTTTCTAGGTCCTATTAACAAAGGTAGGATGATTTGCCACTTAATTTTAGCCATTAAAGTATGCTTGTAGCCCATATTCACAAAGGTAGGATGGTTCGCCACTGAATTTTAGCTGTTAAAGTATGCTTCTAGCTCAGATTAACAAAGGTAGGATGATTTGCCACTAAATTTTAGCTGTTAAAGTATGCTGGTAGGTCACATTCACAAAGGTAGGATGGTTTGGCACTTAATTTTACCCGTCAGAGTGTTTTTCTAGCTAATATTCATAAAGGTAGGGCGGTTCGCCACTTAATTTTGTGTTGTGCGCATGCGCAGAAACAACGGGTAGGATGGTTTGTCGGGTAGGATGGATTCCTAGAACACAGGGAGTCGCGACAGAAAAGCCGATCAGCTGATCATTGATCAGTTTCATGTTTTAAAGTAGCAAAAGGAGAGGGAGGGGGAGAGAAGAGGCAGTCGCTCCATATATCGGTTGTTAAGCTTAACATGGGAATGCTTTACAAACATTCAGAGATGAACTTACACGCTTGCTTTACTTCTCTGAGATAGCTTTCTCGGAGATGAAATGCCGGTTTGGTAGCGAGGCTCCAAATGCTCAGCCAGACCGCTGACAGGTCTCGCACGCCACAGTCGCTCTATCACGTGACGCATACTGCTCCGACTTGCTAAGGTCATGAGCTGGGTTACGCCATGTCGCAAGTTTTGTGAGGTGCTTTTGTGATATTTAATGGATCGGATTACATTTTTTTTAATTCTCTCCGATATCCGATCCAGTAATTTATGTCAGTATCGGACCGATCCGATACATAATATCTGATCGGTCCATCCTTAGCTTGTACATGACACAATCTGTTCATTTAAATTTAAATTTGAAAACTAATTACTCAACTTTTAGTGATCCAATTTCTATAAGTAATTTTTTTATGTCACTGACTTTTTAATGGCTTTTGTAAAGCAGTTTCTGTGAGGACTGAAATTAAACTGCACCACTTTACTTTTATTATTTATTGCAGGCTAATGAACTCTCTGCAAAATGTATCAAGTACACAAGAAGTGATTCAAAACAAGAAGAAGGTAATGAAGGGAAAAAGTGGTTTTGGCCACTAGTGAAGTGTGTGACTGTCAAGGTGCCAAACAAGCCTCTTCTCCAGCATGTCACACTTGTGGACCTTCCTGGAAATGGTGACTGTAACAAGTGCAGAGATCAGATGTGGAAAGGGGTAATTCACATTTACTGCTCTTTGCTTATACTGTGTTGTCTGTAAACAGTCATCTTTCTATTAAGCACTGAGACATGTTTTTCTCCTTTCAGATAGTTGGAGATTGTTCTACTGTGTGGATTGTGACTGAAATTAATCGAGCAGCAGCAGAGAAAGAGGCCTGGGAGATCCTGGAAAGTGTCAGTAGTCTGATTGGAAATGGTGGCGAATGTCAGCAAATTCACTTTATCTGCACCAAGTCTGATCTTCTTGATGATTCAGATGATCTGTAAGTACATTTTGCATGCTGATCAACTACAGGGTGTTTCCATATAAGATCAATCCAGGCTAGAATGAAACACAGAGCTGAGCGTTTGTTGTAATTAATACAGAACATTTATTGAAGATGGTGGACTGAGTAATAAACAGAGAATTCCCTGGCCAGAGTGGAACAGGCAGTGGAATTTTTTAGTTCTAGAGGGACAGCAAGAGAGAAAAGGGTGAGCAATGAGGAGAGCAAGAGAATAAAGAGATATAAATGACATCATGGCAGCTTTAATGTATGTTGCACATAATCTATGAGATTATAGGAAATCATGCATATCCTGGTCCTTACAGTTGAGTAATTCAGCTATTTTACATTGTAAAGCAAAAGTGCCATTACACAGTCCTTCAGCAACAAAGTTAAAGTAGTTGCTGTGACAAAAAAAACACTTGTATATAAGCATGTCAGCGTGTGGTGACGTCACTATCCAAATAAACATGCTGGCCTTTCTCCGAGTGCTTTAAGTATAAATGGTACCAATCTCCCATATTTGGAAGTTGTTTTTTTTTTCAAACAGTCAAAATAAATACATTAAACAAATAACGTCATATCATCATAAATGACTGGACCTGCAAGGTGGACAACTGAAGCTTAATAGGTTTATTTACAATGAAAGAAACATATACTATGAACTGTGAATTAGTGGAGAGCACCACACTAAAGTGGTTGGCAAGTAGGAGTATGAGAGGATATTAACCAGACCAGACATTTAAAAATAGAAAGCAACAAATTGGAGGACCACCACCATCAGGCAAAGAAACATTGCCACAGCCAGTCTTTAAATACAGTCCTAGGTGTTGATAGTGAGTTGCAGGTGTGCAACAGTCAGGGAAAGCTCTGCTTGGTCAGAAAGGGAGATTCCCACATTTTCACCTAAAGGCCAAGAATAAAACAAAACCACCCAGCCTGCCCCAGATTATTGATGGTGATGATAATAGTGATGATGGTAACAGTACATATGCACATTTCTTGTAGTTCATCAGCTGATATCCATGATCAGATAATTAAAAGAAACATTCAAGCCAATGATGGAGTAAGGAAAGAATTCAACAAGCGAAGCAAGATTAAAGTGAGTTTTATAGGCTGACAGAAAATAATACAGACTCTCCACAGTTGTAAGGATGCTTTAAAATAAAATCATTTTTCTGCAGAAACACTTCACTGATGACAGTTTCAAAGTGTTCACAGTGAGCTCCAAAGAGTTCCTAAAAGGGAAGCATCTAAGTCCAGAAGAAACTGGTAGGTGAAGTCTCAGTGCACATGTTGTTTTAGTTTGCTCTGACTGAAAGAAGAATTATTTATTTTGAATTATAGTGTGTAATGTCAAACTGTGGCACTGAAATTTCTTCTTAACAGAAATACCCAAACTTCAGGGATTTTTGCAAGAGCTCAATGACTGTCACTCTGAGACAGTAAACTATGTGTATGGAGCTTATGGGATTCTGTCTTTGATTCAAGGAGCCAACTCCAGAGGAGTGGTAAGGTCAAGTAAAAGATACCGAACAACATACATGTTGGAATTTCTCAAATGTCTTCTTATTTCAGTTTTTGTTTATTTATTAATTTATAGGTTATTAATTGATCAATTGATTCATGTTTTTTGCTGTTCTATTTTACTTCTCAGGTCTTTATTACAGGAGAGTGACTTTTAAAACCAACTGAAATTCATAATGTATAAGAAACATTTTTTTTATGGTTTCATTTCTTTAAATATTTTTCAGAAAGTTAAAAAGGGCGAGGCGTATGCAGAACTTGAGAGAATCATGATCCTCCAACTTGATAATGTCAACAACGAAATGGAAGACACCTATACGGCTTTTAAAAAATGCCTTGATGATGGCGTTGAGAAATCCAAATGTACATTTGGAGAAAAACTCAAGATCTTCTTGTATCGTGTATGTATTTTAAATCTAGTTGTAACAAAACAACAGATTTGACATGAATATGTGTTTAAATAATTCTGTTTTGTGTTTTAGGGAAGGAACAGTGGTTTTTGCAGGGTACTGAAGTGTGTTGTTGAGAATGGTGGCGTCCACAAACCAAAGAACGGGACTCTAATAAACCTTAACATGAAGTTGGCTTCATGTCTGACTGACAGCATTGATGAAGAATTCAGAAAATTCAGAAAATTGTGTTTTCCCGTAAGAAAACACAATTTCTAAACAGTCACATAATATTATCCAATAATGATAGGGCTACTGTGCTACTGCTGTTCCGAGTGTAACTACCGCCGAGGGGCGGTACAGAGGGGCACAAACGCAAGGCTCTGTTTGCGCCCCTCCCGTCTGTGCTCAGTGCAAACACAAGGCTGACGTGCAGTGTGAAGCGAAAAAAAGTGAGAGAGAAGGCAAGAGAAAAAAAAAAAATCAAAAAAAAATCCACGCCTCCCAATAAGGAGCCGGGTCGCATTGTTCACTTCAAAGAGTCTGCTCTAAGAGCCATTTTGTTCGCGACCGACCCATCACTATTATCCACGATATGTAATTTATAACATATGATATTTATAAAAAATAAATCCAACTCTGCCATTAATAACCACAATGTTTACATGTTTTAGAAATGACTCAGAATGTGGAGCATTCAACGGAGTCATCAAGACTTTTTCACTTAACACCGATTCTCTGATTGAAAAGTACAAAAATGCTGAACTGCAGCTCAGATTTCTCAAGACAGAGGTAAGAGATGAAACTTTTATACTCATCAGTTCAGACAGTAAATTACAGTAAAAGGAAAAAAAAGAAAAGTTAGCATTAGTTATATAGCTTGAAGTAGTTTAAAACAATGTTCATTCGTATTTCATGTTTTGTCTCTAAGGAAGAAAAAATTAAGGCAAAACTGAACAGAATCATCAGGAAACGGAAGAAAAAAGTCTACAGCAGTCTGACAGAGACAATTGAGAACATTATGAAAGAAGGCTACAAGAGTAAGAAATAATATCAGAGATTCACAACTTGGCACTAAAACACATATTTATATTTATCATTATTCAGTAAGAGAAATCTGATTGGAGCTTTCTGTCTTATTATAGAGGCTGCAGAATTTAGAGGAGAAGGCATGCTGTACAACATGAGGGAGACTATTAAGAACCATGTGCACTCAAAGAAGGACATGTTTGAAGGGGCAAAAAATACCATGTTGGAGAAGTTGCACAGTTTAATGGTTTGTCATGTTTTATGAAGAAATATTATGACCATATTTTGTTATAGCTCACCTGAAGGCTTTTTCTGTGTTTAACTGGAATAGAGTTATACAAAAATGTATGTTTCCATTTATATTTTAAATCCAGTCTGAGAAACTTCTAAATGTAATTTTATTTGACTTTAACACAATATTTTGATCTGTGATAAGTGAATGCAATTTTTCAAATTAGAGAGACATCCTGGAGACTCTGGAGGAAACTATGAAGGAATCCTTTGAACTTTCATTCAAGACTGATGGGAGCTCACTCCCAGGTAAACAGGAAAGTTTGCTGTAATTACACTGGTTCCAAGTGCCTGATAATGCTTCCTTCCTTTTCTCGTTATCTTTGCAATCTTGCACCTGATAACTCAGTCTATGTAACTATTTTTTAATTAACTTATAAATTACTGAGTCACAACAATTCAAAAAATGTTTTCCTTTTCAGATGTTTCAACAGAGCTTGATATGGTGAAGAAACATTATCATCAACTTGCAGGTACTCCAGATGATGAAGTGTCCCTTACTGGTTAAATCCTAATATGTTATCAATGGTATTACATTAAATATATAAAATTTTACAAAAAAGTAAACAATTTTTTGTCCTTAACAATGTAACATTTATGTTAAGTAAACACGCTGATCAGCCCAGAGGCTGCAATGACTCCATTTTAGGGGAATCTGCAATTCAAAATGTAAACTAATAATAGCAATTAGTATTCTTTAGTGTAAGGAGTTTTACAAGCAATATTAATATTTAAAAAATGTAGAAATTATATTATTTCCATTTGTTATTGCTCATTGTCAAACCTTTGCTCATTTTTTTTTTTTTTTTTTTTGTGGATGTTTCAGATTTGCTGACCAGGTAGAAACTGCAGAAGCCTGGACACAAACAGGTCTTCCCAGAGGAAGTATTGTTTAAAACAAAAAAACCATCTGATTTGGTCTCAATCCTTTTTGGTTGTTTTTATTTGTTCTTTTTAAAAGTTGTTTGGTGACATTTGACTTTGATTTTGTGAATGTCATTATAAGTGATTGTGGACTTTTATTTCTGTAAGACATATTTATCTTTTAATGTTTTAAATCTTGAGGCTGACAGAGAAGTTTGAGGAAAAACTGTAAGAAATTTACATCACATCACTCTACATATATTTCAAATCTATTTTAATGCTTTTATTCATGAGTTTAGTTATGGCTCATTCAGATGACAATGACATTTATATAGCATATTTCAGTACATGTAAAATCAGTTTACTTAACACAGAAGATGAAAACATGGTAACACTTTATAATACGGCCCACATGTAAGGCGTAATTCCCCTGTAATTAAATGGAATATCAATGTATTTTATCTAGATTTACAATTAAAATTGTAATTGTATTTACCTACAAATATTTAAAGGTAGGGATCTCTAAAATGTTTAGTACTCAAATCTAATGAATCCTAAAATTTATCTTGTAAACATTGATTGGTCAGTTAGGGTAAGTAACTCCATCTCATGCAGCTACAGGACTAGTTTTATCCCTCTGCATTGTGTCTAACTTTTTCCTCAAATAAATGTTTAATTTTTCATCTCAACCTTTCACACACAAACACGTGTGTTTTTGACAGGTTTTCATACATTACAGCCACAGCAGAGGGTGTTTTTCTTGAAAACAATATCAAACAATAGATTACATGGATTTGTGTATGAAAAACACAAGTAGTCATAGATTTATTTGTAAAAGTTAAAGTTTCTGTTTTTTTTCAAGGATGCATTCACACTTCTTGTCATGCTCTTTAATTGTTGCTTTCTTGTTCCCTACAACCTATTACCTGTCATGTTTATTCTTCACAAAAAATATGATTATATAAACATTATTTTGGTAGTAGTATCAGTGGACTCTGTTGTGATATGTTGACAATGTGTGCAGCTGACAGAATTTGAGTTTGTCTAAGGTGCACCTCTGTCACACCTAACAGCCATTGTTGTTGTTGCAGGTCTGTCTAAGTATTCTATGCCATTTGAGTCCCCACAAAAGAACTGAGTATATTTTGTATAAAATATATTATCACATTATTTCTAAAAGCTTTTCTTACAATGTTAATCGCAATTTACCTTGGATCTTAATTAGACTTTGTTTTGTTCTTTTTTAGCACAAATATCCTAAAATGCCATCATTTTTGATTAAGTTTAGTTGTTAATATAATTTATAAAAATGAAAAACATTTGACCTTCTCCATTACAGTTGTACATCCTTACTCATAATATTATAGCCAGATGTTATTTGAATTCTATTAATACATTTTCAATACTTAAAGTCTTTGAAATAAGTCCCTGAATTGTCTGTAATCCCCATTATGGAAATCCTTATGAATAGTTATGAAAGGGCATTGTTTTGTTGTTGTTGTTATTTTTCTTTGTTTTCTTTTCTTTTGTTTTTGGACAGCTCTATCTCAGGGCTAACACAGAGAGGCAGACAATTATACTCACTCACATTCACACAATGGGCAACTTATAATTTCTAAGTCTAATATCAGTCTGCAATTGAGTCAAGTTGACAATTGGATGCAATCTGTGTTTGACAATCCAGGAACTGTGATAAATCATCAGATCACATATCTGCTGCTCGTTACGCAGAGAGGTGTAGTGTGGAAAACAGCGGACGTCACTCTGACTTGACTGAGCAGAAAACAACATTAGTTTATTGTCTAATCTTTCACACAAGCAGCAACTTCCAAAATGGCAACCCATCCATATATACAGTATATACTCTCAGACCACGCCGTCTCAATTCAAACTTGACCTATTGCATTATCCTTCCAGTGAGGGAAACGAAAAACACAGAAGATTAATTTTCACAAATAATCCTAACCTAACACAATTGTCAATAATGGAAGCAGATGTGTCATATATGCACATACACAATTTATAAATCATTTGACACTTCTCTAATTACATTTCTTCAAATGGTTGACCAACCAAACTCCTACTCTTTCCAGCTCACACCCTATAAAAGAGCTACATTTAAAGAGGGCTTCCTCTTTCCCAGCAAGACAAGATGGTTGCCACAGAGGATTGACTTAAACCAAACATTTTGCTTATATGTTGGTGCACAGACAGTAGCGGTTTTTAATATGGGCGACATGGGTGGTTGCCCAGGGCGGCATCACAGGCATCAGCAAAAAAAGTTGCTCGTACTCATGCTGCCCCAACATCATGCCAGCACATTTTGGGGATGGCATGGGCACCGATCGGTGTTCTTACGGCCATTTGCTGGGAGTAAGGGCGCCCTCCGTTTGCGAGGTGCGCCTGCTGCTTGCTGCACAGGGAGGAGAGGGCGGGGCGGCGGGGGATTCTTTGGCTGGCTGGAGCAGCATCTAATAACCAGCTCGCAAAATAAAACAAAATAAAAACAAACCAACAAACACGAAAACACCAGACATCATGACACAGACTTATAATTTGCACCGATGTTTTTTTGAAATTCTATGCGAAAAGTGAGCGCGAGAGCCCTCGGTGCGCCTGCTCGCTGCTGTGCTGAAGTCAAAGTAAACTTTATTGTCATCTCCGCTATATACAGTACAGTATATAGAGAGACGAGACGACAAGGCTCCAGTTACAGCAGTCCAAAAAAACAAACAATAACTATAAGAAGAGTAAGAAAATAAATATACACTTTAGGGGTAAAGGAAACAATAACAATTTAAAGTTTATAGTTTAAAGTTTGATAATTTAAAGTCTCACACACAACCTGTCGAAAGGGGAGGAGAGCCCTGCTGCTTCCAAATAGAGCACATTTCATTCATAATGTTGTAAATCCAAGCCCATTATGTATTCATGATTTGAATCATGGGTTGTGTGAAATCCCAGAAATAAACCCTAGACAAAGCGAATCTGTGAACTAAGGTGTAGGTCTGTTAGGTTATGTTCTGGTGGTCCTCGGGTTGGGGGATGGGTGTTCATACTGGAGTGCAAAATTAAAACCAATGGAAGATGGGCACGCGATCTCGTGACCGAAAGAACGAGATCGCGGGTACAAGCGGCAGAAATGAGCTTCCTCCGAAGGGTGGCTGGCCTCTCCCTTAGAGATAGGGTGAGAAGTTCGGCCATCCGGGAGGGGCTCAGAGTAGAGCCGCTGCTCCTCCACATCGAAAGGAGCCAGTTGAGGTGGTTCGGGCATCTGACAAGGATGCCCCTGGGCGCCTCTGGGTGAGGTGTTCGGGCATGTCCCACCGGGAGGAGGCCCAGGGCAGACCCAGGACGCGCTGGAGAGATTATATCTCTCGGCTGGCCTGGGAACGCCTTGGTGTTCCCCCGGATGAGCTGGAGGAGGTGGCTGGGGAGAGGGAGGTCTGGGCTTCTCTGCTTAGGCTGCTGCCCCCGCGACCCGACTTCGGATAAAGCGGATGAGGATGGATGGATGGAAGATGGACAAAAATAGTTCAAAGTCATCAGGTGCTCAGTTTAGAAAAAAGAGAAAAGAAGAGGAGGAGAAACGAGCAAAAGATACAGGTAATCAGATGTGTCATCGGGAGTGTTCGCCCAGGGTGCCAAACAGGCTAGGACCGCCACTGCTTGAGGCTGTTGTTTGCAATTTGGTGATCTTTAAATAACACTGAAATGAAATGCATAGTAATAATAAAGATTTTTTTTAAATGTCTTAATCACCCAACATTGTTTCACGCCTTTATTATCAGTACAATGTGGCAGCATATAATAAAACCTATGGTGATATTTTTAATCTAAGAACCTTAATGTAGTTTGGCAACTTAATAATGTTAGTGGCTCCATAATATAGTTATTTTTCTGTTTGCCTAAGAAGTGAAAGATGCCTGATTTGATTCTGGTTAGCAGCACAAATTCTTAACATATGAAGCTGTCTGTTGTGATGAGCTCTTGTGAAAAAGGGAACAGCTGAAAGAATTTTTTCTCCCTTTTTTAATGTTTTTTTCCAGTGTACTTTAAGTATAGATGAAACTGCGTTTTTAAACTATAATATTTGTAAACTTTAATCCCTTTGATTGATTTTAAACAAACAAACAAACAAAAAAACCTCACTTCCTCTGAGGCAGGTTACCCGTCTGCCACCCACTCCCATCTGCGCTGCACAAACTCCTCCTCTTCCCGCCTTTCTCGGTTCTCCGTTCAGCATTTCCCTGCACCCGCTTTATTCATGTTGGATTTACCTTTCTATTATATGTATATGTACATTTCTATTATATTGCAGTTGGAATAGTGCAGTCTGAGCCACACAGTTCCAGTTTGATTTTAACCGTATCCATTTGTGGGCTTTGCTTTTTGCTCGATTTTTATTTTTTCCGCCTGTTTCCTGTTTGTGTCTCACTGCTTTCTTCACCAGCCTTTTCCAGCATTACTTCTAACAAAAGGTGAGCAGTTTAAACTTCTAATCTGAATTTAATCTCAGCGTTTCTGATTATGAGAGTGCGACGATGGCGCACTTGGACAGTTCTTTTAAACTTGACCAACAAACAAAGTCTCCACTGTAATTAAATCTAGCTTTTACCAATTACGCCAAATTGCCAAGGCCAAGCCTTATATACCCAGTAAGGACCTCGAGAAACTTATCCATGCCTTTATTGCCTCTAGATTAGACTACTGTAACTCCCTCTATTTTGGCCGCCAATCTACCCTTCTCCGCAGACTTCAGCTTGTTCAAAATGCGGCGGCACGCCTCTTAACTGGAACTGGCAGGTTTGATTCTATCACCCCTATCCTCGCTGACCTCCATTGGCTTCCCATCAAATACCGTATTGATTTTAAATGACTATTGGTTACCTTTAAAATTATAAATAACATTGCTCCCAGCTATCTTGTTGAACTTCGCAGCGTGTACACTCCTAGTAGAGCACTGAGATCAATGGGCCAGTTGCTCTTAGTGCAACCTAGGGCACGGCTGAAGAACAGAGCTTACTAGAGTGTAAATAGGAAGAGGTTTTATCTTAAAATGGCATAGGAGGTTGGCTAAATGGCTAGTGCCACCAAGGCAAAGACTAGTGAGCTCCCTGGAAGCTTGCCTCAGGTATGCTTTTATCCACACCTGACTAGGTGTGGCCAATTAGCACCAGCTGAAAACATTGAGGGGATCGTGCTTTTGCCATAGTTGCACCCAAACTCTGAAATAACCTTCCTATTGCTATTCGTGAGTCTGAATCAGTTCAATATTTTAAATCGCGGTTGAAAACCTTTTTATTCAATTTAGCCTTCCCTAGTTAGTATTTGTATCCTGCAAATGTTCTTTTATGTAGTTTTAATGATTTTATTTTATTTTCTTGCTGAATAATCTCCTAGTCGAGTTGTGTTTGTATTTTCTTTTACATATTTTCACTGCGCTGCGGCTAATTAGTGCTCTCCACCTGTTGGTGTATTTATTCCCTGTTAATGTTTCCTTTCTTTAAATTATTGTATTACTGTAAAGCACTTTGGTGTACCGCTAGTTTTAAATGTGATATACAAATAAAGTTCTGTTGTATTCTGTATGCATTAAAGGATTAAAGTTGATCACAATGTCTAATCTGTAAAGCAGTACTGTCTGGTTAAATATTGCATTTTATATTTCAGTTTCATTTCTTGGTCATGGATGATTTCGTAAGAAACACACTGTTTAAATGGGGCCTAGCTGAGTGGGTGGAGAAATTTAAAGGTAAAGTATTGATCTGATTGACAGATATTGATTATGATTTGATCTGTTAACTGTAAAACAGCTCATAGAACTGTGCGGATTGCTTTTTCACTCTTTAGCGAGAATTTCTGAAGCAAGTTGAGAATAATCTTTATCTCTTCAATTTTACTTTTAATTACAGATGAAGAAATCAATGCGCAAAGTCTGTATTATCTAGATGATCGAGAAATTGATAATTTGATCACAAAAGCTGGGCCAAGAGTGATATTCAAGAATAACCTCAAGCGGTTAAAGGTAATTGATTTCTTTGACAATCATTGTTATTTTAGTGTACAGAGGTGAATTTTTTTTTAGAATTATCTTGATATTAAAAAGTACTGGCAGTAATAATATGTAGCATAATTTTTTTTAATTCTTCACTAATATGGATTTACAATGTATTGATGGTGCTAGAAAGAAATAAACACAAATCAAGAAATAGTCACTTCTTTTCAATTAAGTTACAAACTATTTTGTTTCCTTGAGATTTAGTATCTATATGAGAAATACAATTTTTAATACATGTTTAAGTGCTCAGTATTTTATTTGGCTTTGCACTTTTTATCTGTAGGGTAAACAGGAGCATGCAGAAGCAGCTGATGTGGTTCAGGTAAGGATTATACTGAACTTCAGACATATGACCCAACTGCCTGAGACAAAGTAAAGCTCCATTCTTTTGCCTATAAGGTTACATACCGATTGAATATTAATTTTAGTGACCTTCGATTGACATAACCGGATGTCATTATTGCCGACGTAAATTACAATTTTACTGAATTTATGTTTACCCTTAGCCAGCAGTTTTAAATTTCCTTCAGTGTTGCCTGTTCAGGCCGTCTTAACTGATGTCTCTAGCTGTACATGTCTCAGAACAGAATCACCAATTACCAGAGTTTGATCCCCTGCGGGTGTGTCGCCAAGTAGGGAAAAACAGTTAGACACATGAATGGGTTGGTGGTGTACCAGGGGCTTCCTCCTCATTGTCACCCAGTCATCTTGTTTCCCCGACTGCTCGGGACAATCTGCCAGAGGAAGCTAATGGGGCCTACACTACCTTCGGCTGTGCCGGCTAAAGGGGCCTGGCTAGCTACAGGATGTTTAAGGGTGTGAAGTCGAGTCTCCAATTCTGTGTTCCTGAGTGAATGGTTGAAGATTACACCTTGAAATACGTTATAAGTTTTTAATTAAATTGGCTACCCAGATAAGCTACACAAAACCACCACTGTGTGTTGGAACAAGGAGTCATACTCTAATGCAGAGAGCGAACACCAAGTGACCCACTGGTGACAGTGTTTCACTGGCAGTAATTATATTTAATTGTATTAATTCTTAACTAATGTAGGTTTTAATTGTTTTGATTGTGATAGGAAGAACAAAGCTCAAATCAGGGACCAACTGTTTTTTTTCAAGTAAGTTAAAAACATTTTTTTTTTCCCTTCAGATTTAATGTCCATATGACAAATACATGTTTAAGAGCTTAATATTAAACACTGCTTTGCACTTTTATCAGCAGTGTGAACAGGAGCATGAAGAAGCAGCTGATGTGGTTCAGGTAAGGGTTATACTGAACTTCAGACATTTGGGCCAACTGCCTGAGACAAAGTAAAGCTCCATTCTCTGGTCTATAGAGACTGACCACTCTCTACAGAAACCAATAAATTACTGAATCTAAAAACTTAATTCATAGGGGGTTGGGGAATATACATTTTGCCCTAGCTAGGGGGTTTGCCAACCGTCTCTATACCTCTTTGTGACTGGGACTTAATTATGCGAAAGAATTGTCTCATAGTATCACCAATGTTTACTAAGAAGAAGGTTATTATAATTTATTTTTCATCAGTCTGCTGGCTAATAAAAAAAATAACTGCATTTACGTTTGTTGATTGTAAAACCTGTATGTTAGTGTCCTTTAAATGTTGTTAACGAACAATGCCAATGCAAATAGTGATCTGTATAGCTGATATTCATCCTCAGGTTTTGCCATCCACAAGTTCCAAAGGTAAGATATATACTATCTATTACATCTGATATTCATCTTTCAAAGCAGAAATATTTTTATTTTGACTTAATGATTCCATTGAGCTCAAGTTTGGATATCGAGAGAGACCCAGCCAACAAACGGATATTTTTTTGTGGATTAGGAAAGCGAAAGTCGGATCTTCAGGCTGAGTCCCTCAAATGTTCCCCAGCAGCTAAAAGACGTTGTGACTCAGGTATTTTTATTTGTTTCTAAACAACATATTCAATGAAATTTTTCTTGTATAGCAAGAAAAAACTTTATCATCAGGTTGCTGGTATCTGAGGTATCATATTAAATTTTTCTTATTTCAAATCAAACATTGAACAATCAACTTGTGCCATAAGTACTTGGTAAGTGGTCCATAAAAACCTGATACATTACCCTTTTTGGATATCAGTCTATCACATTGTGTGTTATAATGGTTCATAATTCCTGCTAAACACTTCTTTACTTTCACTTTGACAGACACCAAAATATTGTCTGAAGTGAAAAGCATAATGAAACAAATCAAGGACGATATAAACGACAAAGAAGAACTTGGTGCTTTTATAAAGTGGGTATATAAACATTTAAGTAAGACCTTTTACTTAAGGTATAATGAAGCTTTATTTATATGAGATCCAGATCTCTTTTGTAAGACCATTCTGGTGAACGAAAATCATGCACACAAGGTGTTCACAAAGAGATGGCTTTCTAATTTTGCGATACATTTCATTGTTGAATAAATTAACTCACATTTAAACTCTTGTTCAATAGGAATAAAATCAGTGATTTAGAGATTGACAAGAGAGAGCTTGTTGGTGTCTTTGGAAGAAGTGGGGCTGGAAAGAGCTCGTTAATCAATGCCATCATTGATGAGAAGAATCTTTTGCCCACTGGAAGTATCAGCGCATGCACCTCAGTCATGATTAAAGTGGAGGCTAACACACGTAGCTTAAAGTATGAAGCGGAAATTGAGTTCATTAAAAAAGAGGTACAATCAAATTTATTTTTTACAGTATATGTATATATAAGTATGTATATAATACATAATTATAATAATTATAATTTCTAGTTAGTCTGCATGACATTTAAAAAAAAAACAAAGATTTTTTTTGTTTTTGTCTTGTTTTAGGAGTGGCATGATGAATTATGGTCACTGAAAACTTACAAGAAAGGTGATGATGACTATCGGGACATGGTTAAAAAGCTGTCAGCCCTGTATGGAGAAGAATGGAGAGACAAATCCCCTAAAAACCTTATAGAACCAAAGTATTTCAAAAATATTCCAGAATTTCTAGCGTCCAAGCGGAAATCTTTGAGTTGTGACACAGTAAGGTCTATTCTATTACTTAGAATGTTTCTTGTTTTACTGAGTGAAATTTGTTTGCAAAGTCTGAAATTGATATAATTTATAGACAGCCTACTCTATGCAAATTGGGCTTTAACTGTTATTAAGAAATGAAGAAAAAAAAAATAGAAGCAGAGTAGAATATAATGCATCTTTGATAAGTGCTACAGACCAAAATCACAAAACAAATCTGTTCTTGCCTTATCAAACCTCAGTGCTGCTTTTGACCGGTTTGAAAACTAGATGTGATCAAAGGACCAAAGGCACAAAAGTTTGGAAGGCACGTGAATGTTTATTTGCACTGTTTTCCAGCTGCTCAGCACACTGAGCTCCCTTGTCAGGTCCTGCCATCCTACTTAAATAGGGGAGACTGATTCTTATATAGATCTTTTTTACTTTATCTGAGCACTCAGAGAGTGGAAAAACAAAAACCTCATTGAAGAAAAGCATTTCAGACATATTCCAGAATTTTTAAACTCCATGAAGAAATCTTTGGAATGTGACACAGTGAGCTCAGAAACTCTAAATAAAGCATTCTTTGAGAAAGTATTTATGTTTTCAGTTTGCAAAGACTGACATAATTTACTGTGGGCCTACTCTATAGAAATTGGGCTAATTTAACTGCAAGTTTAGTGGATTTGTAACTGAGAACATTTTTATTTATCACACCTCCAAATCCATAAAATGACAACCAAACGTACCAGGGCAGGTTCTAATTCTTTTTTGTTTTTAGTTTTTTAACAGAATGAGTGATAGTCGCTGTGCAACTCAGCAAGTTCATCAAGGAATAGCTTTAAAAAAGGAGAAAAAAAACACAAATTTGAGTTGCACTGAAATGGATTTAGAGGATTTGAAACAAACAAAAAAATCATGTTATGGATAGATGGTATGAGAAAAGCTTTCATAAAGTTTTTCATCCTAAAGATGTCAGTAGTAGCTCCTGAGGTCAAGAGTGTACATATGGTTGTACGTACTTACATTAGCCTGTGCTGTATTTGGGGTTTTCTGCTCCTAATTTACTGATGTAATTGTAAGTTTTAGCAAGATTGTAAAGATAGATAGAACTTTATTAATTCCTTGGGTTGGTTCCTCCGGGAAATTCAGTTAGGTATAGGTACGCATTCAGGTATAGTATCACTAAAAGCTACAATACTCACTACACGTTATCATTGCTCTTCAGTCATATTTTACGTTGCACTACTTCTTTAATCCAATTTGTAAGACACGTTCAGTGATTGTACAGGTTACGTGTTTTGCATTATCATATTTATTTCATTTATTGCAGGCTCAAGAGCTATCTCAAAAACTTCGTATATACACAAAGGGTGGACCAAAGCAGGAAGATGGATATACAGCACCGCAGTGGTTTTGGCCACTAGTGAAAAGTGTGACTGTCAGGGTGCCACACAATGAGCTCCTCCAGCATGTCACACTTGTGGACCTTCCTGGAAATGGTGATCGTAACAAGAGCAGGAATGAAATGTGGAAACAGGTATCTTGATGCATTCTCAATCATCCAGGAAAGTAAATCTCCAAAAGTTGATTCTGTTCATCTGGACGTAGCGTTTTGTGGGAGAAACGTTTCGTCACTCATCCAAGTCACTTCTTCAGTCTCAGCTGACTGCAGGTTTCCCCAAATCTTATAAACAGTACATTTGCATCAGTGTTCTTTGATCAGTGGGTTTTGGTCAGTGATTGTTGATCAATGGTCATGGGAATTTGCATAATTATGATTAAGGAACTGACCTCATAGCCCATTGTTCCTTCAGTGGGCTGGTTTCAGTCATTATGCAAATGTACTGTTTATAAGATTTGGGGAAACCTGCAGTCAGCTGAGACTGAAGAAGTCACTTGGATGAGTGACGAAACGTTTCTTCCACAAAACGCTACGTCCAGATGAACAGAATCAACTTTTGGAGGTGGAAACAGGTAATTTATTCACATCCACTGCATCTTGTTTTGTCCTGTGTTGTCTGAACATTGTTTTGTGTAATTATTTAAAATTGACATTCTATGATTCTCCTTTCAGATTGTTGTAGATTGTTCTACTGTGTGGATTGTGGCTGAAATTACTCGAGCAGCATCAGAAGTTGAAGCCTGGGAGATCCTAAAAAGTGCACATGGCCTCATTGGAAATGGTGGTCAATGTCAGCAAATCCACTTTATCTGCACCAAGTCTGATCCTGCAGATGATCGGTAAGTGAATTACCAAACCACACAGTGCTGGATGTGTTGGCAAAAGTACTCAATAACTGATATCAAAAATCATATTAAAGACACATACTATTATCAAGACTTAGATAGTACCAGTTTACTAGAGAATGCATTTCTTGAAGAAAATTCAGTGTGAACGCTGACAGCTGAATGGTTTGAGTTGAATTTTTATAATTACTTAGTCTTGTACACCAGTGTGTACACTGAATACACCAACTCATTCACATGAGAGCAGAAGTTCACACAGAAGAAGTAGTTTCAGAGTTTGAAAGTAGCTGAGCAGAATAAGCTGATTAATGACAAAAGAAAATTTAGACTTTGAAACTTTTTCTGTGTGAACTTCAGCTTTCAGCAATTCTGCACTTTGACTTTCAGATGAATGATTCAGTGTATTTCAGCTCAATGGATATTTTTCCAACCAAAGATTCAGAAGTTATGACATTTCATCTCAAACAATTCAGCTATCAGCATTCACACTTGAGTTTTCTTTAGGAAATGTGTTCTGTAGTTATTCCTTTGTTGTTATTTCAAGGGCAGGGATTTTTAAAATATTTTGAAAAGACTTAAGGTGTTCCAATTGCATGTTAAAGAATAAATTGTTCCATGGATGTTAATGTCAGCGGCCATTTTGTTTATTTGTATTTTCATTGGATCGTTGTAAAGCAGCAGCCATTTTGCTTATTATTATTCTGTCTTTAGCCGCTAACTAGTCTCACACTGTTTGTCGCTTGTCCGTGAGCTGCGTGCTTCCATTCAGATTTTTAAAATTTTATACACTTTCTGCAATATTCCACTTTTCTGTTGATAGGGTCACATTGACTTTGAATCACTTTCCTTCTTTTAGGCCATATTTCTCCCACACCGTTTGACTTAGACACTACTGTTACACCAAATTGACCAGAACAACTGTGTCTGCAAAACTAAGATATTTATTTCACTTCATTTCTACAGTTTTTCTCTCTCTCAAATCCCTCCCCATTCATGTGTATTGGAGAGTTAGCATGAGGCTAGTGTGAGACACACAAATCCTCGGGTGAATTTTTTTTCTTTAACATGTAGATACATGCTCAATCATCCAAGTAAGTTAATCCCCAAAAGTTGATTCTGTTCAACTGGACATAGTGGGAGAAATGTTTCGTCGTGACGAAAGCTTACTGCAGGTTTCCCCAGCCTTATAAACAGTACCCGGAAATTCACTCCCTGTTTAATTTCACCAACCACTTTTGGAGCAAAGTTTTTACAGAACATTTTTTAACTCGCACTTGTGACCTTAAATTTAAGCTCTATACAAACAAAAATCCACACATGTGTAGAACAACTTCTTGGGATCCCCACAGTTTTTAAAGCACATCGATATCACGTTCACTTCCCAATTTATAAGCCATAAGGCAACAATTCACTCTATTACAGCATCCCTCATTTGAATATAATTTGTGTACTGGTTTGTCTGTGTCTCACCATAGTCTGGGCCCCACCTATGAGGTAATACTCACCACAAGGCTCATCTACAGTTTGTTAGCTTGTCATGTGTCTCACTGAGAGGTTTAGTGGGTAAACTGCTACTCTTTCTGTGGGGGGCCATTGCGTATTGGCTGTAATGCATTCAGTGTGAATGCAGCAACAGCCAATGAAATAAAAAACAGAACCGTCAGAGAACAGGTTCGAGGCCTGGTAGGGACAAAGCTTGTGTTACATTATCAAAGGATAAACACCAGTTTGTACTTAGATAATGTAGGTAACATTAATTTTTCACATTACTTTATGATTTTATTTGATTGTCTTGTTTATTTGTAAATTATATTATATAGTGTTACCACCCTTGGGGCTGTGTTTCTGCATTAATTACCTATACTTTCATGAAGTACATTTGAGATGATATCCTGCTCGCTAAACACTGTTCATAGTGTTGAACTCTGCTTGTTAACCCCTAACTATGGTTGAACTTAGCTTGAGTAGATTTTTGTGGTGTTACTGCTCGTGAGGTTAGCCTTAGTTAGCTTTAGGTTTTAGGTTTAGTTAATTTTGTGCTGGTTATATTATATTCCTTTCGACCTCCACGCATCTGATTCCATTGCACTGTTCAAATCATGACTAAAAACCCACTTATTCAATCTTGCCTTTCCCTCTAGTTAATATTTCTTTTATGATTTTATATGATGCACTTTTATGCTCATTTAAATTCTTGTTTGCTCTGTACCTGTTGCTTTCCTATGTATCAGTGACAGCTACCTGCTTGCATACTTAGTACTTGCTTTGGTCCTATTTCTATTATCCTCCTCCTATTCTCTATCTTACTTGTTAAGCACCTTGGCATACCCTTGGTTTTTAAGTGTGCTTTATAAAGTTTATTATTATTATTATTATTATTATTGTATGCCCAGTGGTCTGCAATACGCGGCCCTGCCGGTTTTCTGTTTGAATTTTGCAATAAAACCTTTATTTCACTCCCTGTCCCCTAGCAGAGGAGGTTGTAACAAAACCATGATAATCCTGTGTTGTTTATTAGGTGTATGCAAAGACAGTGTTTTGCACCAGGAAGCATCTCTGTATAGACAGTATAATTTAGAAGGGCAGTAAAGAAAGTCTGCATGCAAGTATGGGCAAGATGCTGACCCCTGATTTGCTTTTGATTGATTCATTGATAATATGTCAAGAGATATATTCTAAATGACACTTCTTCAGCTGAGGGTCAGAGAGTGGAGACACACACACGCTGCAGATTTTACTTGCAAGGGCGGTCACAGAGCGCTCACATGAGAGTGGGGGTCCTGTGATCAGCGCTCTGTTCTTGCACTTGTCTTTATTTATACACGAGAAAAGTAATACAATAATGAATACATTTGTTCAGTGGAATGTTGGTACGTGAGCATGTGCGTATGTGATTGTGTGTGTGTGGTGGAATGTGGGAAGCAGCTCTTTTTCCTGGTAAGAGGTCAGAACTGCTTGTTGAGCTTCTTACTATCGCTGTGGGAAGATTCAGATAAAAAGATCAGAACAAGTTTTATAAAGAACAATCAGTTCTAAGTAATAAAAAGGTCATCATGCAGTATTCTATCACATGTAAATTTATATCATTAAAAGCTTATACTGACTACTAAGTACAATTTTCCATTGACATAATACTTTATTCATCCCGAGGGAAATTGGGTTGCTGCCAGCCTTGCCAGCGCCATCTTACCCTTCCGACCATACATACATTACGTCACATGGGGAAGACAGGTCAGAGAGGTATAACAATGGAAGGGGTTAGGGCAGGGGTCTGCAACCTTTAACACCGAAAGAGCCATTTGGACCCGGTTTCCACGCAAAAGAAAACACTGGGAGCCGCAAATACTTTTTGACATCTAAAATGAAGATAACACTGTATATATATTTTTTACCTTTGTGCTTTGTGTAAACAACTAAAGTAAGTAAGTAAAGTTTATTTATTAAGCGCTTTTCACAGACAGGCAGTCACAAAGCGCTGTACACAAATATTAAAATAAACAATACAATCAATAGACATTATACACAATGTAAAAGATCAAATGTAAATAATGTAAAGAATATAAAATACGTAGATCAACAAAAGGCTTGTTTGAACAGAAAAGTTTTTAACTGCTTTTTAAAAGAATCCACAGAGAAACTACGGTGTGTTGCTTATGAAATCCATGAAGTGCTACAGAGAAAATTACGTTTTATTTATGCAATTAACACATTTTGAACTCATAAAGAAATATAACAAAAGGAAAGACACCCAGCTGAACTAAAATGATCCATGTAGCAAACAAAAACCATTGTGAGCCGCCACCCTCACAACAGTTTTTTTTTCCAATTAAAAATTGAAAAAAAAAAGCACTATGCCGCTAAAAAAAATAGATATTTGCAAAATTCTGCCTAAATATGTATTTTACCTGGTTAATGTGTGTGGCGGGGCGTGGTCTGCAGTGCTGCTGCATGGGAATCGGACGCACCTGAGCGGCACCCGCAATCACGCCTCACCGCCTTAGAGTCTGTGCTCTCTCTGCTGTTGTTGGTATATGTCGGGCTGTGAGCTGAAAAGCTACAGCCGGCTTTATGTGTACAGCAACCGTGTGTGAAAAGTGGTCAATAAAGAGATGCTGAAAAGCATGTCCATGTAAACATCGTCGGGTCTGCCGTGATATGTTTACAATGAGACTTCTGGTCCCGAACCTCGGCGCACAGCGTCTGCAAATCGGGGCTTTCATCTTTACGCAGGACTGTAAGCTGTCATCTGTGAGGCGTGAGCGGTGTTTGTTTTTAACATAGTTCACGGTGGAGAACAGCTGCCGACATAATGTGAATTCGAAGATCCATAATTGGCCTACCTGGGGTCGAAAGTCTCGATAAATGCACGGCGTTTCGGCGGGTATACCGGCTTCCGCAAGTGTGACGCTTATTGTGAGCGATGAAATAATAAAATATAATTGTATTTTTATATTTCAAAATCACAATAATCTTCCAATTTAGAACTACAAGTTAAAAAAGCACTAACATAAATAAAATACACTTCAGCTAAATACTTCTAATTTATTTTCCCAAACCACCCGGAGCCGCAGTATAAGGACAAAAGAGCCGCATGCCGACCCCTGGGTTAGGGGTTAGGGAGGAGAAAAAAGAACTCCCCCCAGACTGAGCTCCAACAGGGAGATCAGTTTGACACAGAAAAAAAAAACACCTCAGCACATACAGTAGCACATGAATCATCACATCTTACAACATAGAAGACATAAGCTTCCAAGGCGTTTGGAGGGGGTGGGGGGTGAATGTAGGTCTGTTTCAGTGTACATGTGTGTGTGTGTGTGTGTGTGTGTGTGTGTGTGTGTGTGTGTGTGTGTGTGTGTTCCGTGTTTAGCTGATCTTCTTCTCCAAGATCTTATCCATATTGCGTTCAATAAACACAGTCTGAGTACTCACAGCCCTGCCCATCGTCTATCATGTCAGCCAGCCTTGTGGGATTTTGAACAGCTGTAGCCGCTTCTTGTTCTTCAATAAGCCAGGTCCGAGCCAGCTCCAATCAGCCAGAATTCTGTTATCGTGGTTCCAAATTGATAGATGTCATTCAATGTCCTCCATCAAGAGTGTCGCCAGACACACGACGCAACCGACCATCTGATGTATTCATCTTAGTTTGAATGTTAGATATAAAACACTTGGATATAGAAAAAAGTGTTTGAATGAAATTTTTATTTAAAGACATGAAAACAGCAGGTCTGTGCTCTATTTCTGTCAGTGAGCGTTTCTAATGTTCGTAAGATATGAACACAACACTGTCAGAAACCCACCCAGCTTATTTACCATTACAACATGACAGCAACACACGAATAAATGAAACCTCCCGTTCATTCATCATTTAGCTCGTCACTTCAGCACAACTGACACAACTGTTTAACCAAATGATGGACGCCAGCTGTCATAAATCAGATAACCCTTCAAAACACAGCTGCATATTCGTTCTGTCGGTTTACTCTTATTTCAAATAACCTTTTTCTTACCTGTGGTTGATGATCACAGAGCTCTGAGATCTGATTTCTTCTCTGGAAGTGGAAAGTTTTAAAAGTGCCGTGACTCAGATTTGAAACAGCGCCGGAAAACCATAGTGGACAAAAGTATATTACATCTGTAGTGATTTAGCACTACCATACAAAACGAATGCGAAACAGTTTAGATCTGTTTATCTAAGGTTGTGGGTTCAAGTACAGCATGGGACATGTTTCTCATTTTCCACTTTCAGCATGTTTGACAAAAAGGTGCCACTTTTAATATATCCCGTGGTATACACATAGCTAAACACAACTTTCTAGAAAATCACAAAGCGTTGTCCTTTTATACTTCAGAACAGGGTCTCAAACTCCTGGCCCGGGGGCCACTTGCGGCCCATGTCACCCCCCCCCCCTCCTTGCAGCCTGTATATTGACGTGAAGAAATATATTGCAATTTGGCCCTTTAAGTTTGTTGTTGAATGCAATGTTAAAATAAGTTATTTAAAAATTATTTAATATGAAGGAATATAAGCAGAGAGTACAAACATTTTGAGGAATTGTGTTAGTTCAGTGATTCAGTTATTTGTAAATAAAACTATTTTCACTAGCAGTCAGAAATATTACTTTAACTACTGTGGTCTGCAGAATCTGTATAAGCATGTGGCCATTTACCATTGAATGAAACCATAAACAATAAAAAAAAGGGTCAGGAATAATAGAAAGCAAGATCCATCAGAAAATAAAAAGAAGGCAGAAAAGCGGGGCCTGAAGTGGTCAGTCCTTTAATTATGCTGATCTTATTGACACATCTTTTTGAAGTGGTAAAGGTATCTTGCACTCCACATGCAAATCCTTTGAAAGACAAACACTCAGCTATTTTCTTGATGTGTTGCTGTATGATTAAGCTATATGTTGAATCCAGTTTTCCTTTCTATCCATTTAAGAGTTCCAAAAAACAAGGAAGCCAAGGAAGAAGTGATGAACGAATTCCAGGAACTGAGTGTGAGTTTTAAAGATGTTCAAACAGTTTTCTGTAATGGCGAGGCAAAGCTTCATTAAAATTAAAACACATTATTTCAGGAGCAGTTCAGTGATAAAGGTTTCAAAGTGTTCACAGTGAGTGCTGATGAGTTCCTGAAAAGAAAACGTGTAAAAGAAGATGACAATGGTAGGTTGTAAGCATGTCAGAATATTTTGTGATTAAAAGAAAACAATCTTATTCAATGCATATCTTGTTTTATTTACCCTCTATGTAAACCAGGAAGAAGTTACTAGATTAAATTACTTTTATTTACAGAAATACCCAAACTTCAAGACTTCCTGCAAAATCTCAACGACTGCCACTCTGAGACAGTAAACTATGTGAATGGAGCTTATGGGATTCTGTCTTTGATTGAAGGTGCCAGGTGCAGCAAAGCGGTGAGATCAAGTTATCTATGTGGAACTATATATTAATGACAAATTTATAACTTCAAATGTTTCCATAACTCTGACACCTAACAAGATTTTAGTTATCAAGATTTCTTGACAGGAACTGACTGAAATACAACTCTCTATTTTCATTCATCATTTTGAAAATTTTTTATGTTATTACTGCTTTAATAGAAAATAAATATACTGTTTTAATTTCAGGGTGTTGGAAAAGCAGATGATGTATGTAAAGTTCTCGAGAAAAACATGAGAGAACAACTTGATCAAGTCAAAAGAGCAGTTGATGAAGCGATGAAGGATTTTGAACAATGTCTTACAGAAGGGGTTAAAAATTCCAAAACCTCTGAAGAAAAACTGAAATTTTTTTTGGACCGTGATGTATGTATCTGAATTATAATTATTATAATTAACATCATAGCAACAGATTTTGACCTTTATATGAGCATGTGTTTAGAAATGGTTTTCCAATTTGTTTCAGCAAGAGCCTAGTTTTTTCAAGACACTGGAGGCTGTGGTTTGGAAATACGGCATCCACCAAACAAAAAAAGGGGAACAAATTAATCTCAACACAGTATTAGCTTCATGCTTGACTGACAGCATTGATGAAGAATTCAGAAAGACCTTCCCGTGAGAATAAACAAATTTTAAACTGTACACTATACTTAAAATGATTAAAACAAACTTGTCAATACTGCCATCATGAAACATTTTTTTCAGAAATGATGTTAAAGGCGGATCTTTCAATGGAGTCATCAGTAGATTTTCACTTGACACAAAGTCACTGATTCAAAAATACCAAGATGTCAAACTGCAGCTGATATTTCTCCAGACAGAGGTACGACATGAAACAATCTAGTTTATCAGTCCATTATAGCAGAATTGACCTATTCACTCTTCAAATGCTAATTTGGTTTATTAACTCATCCATGTTTCATGTTTTTAAGGAGGATAAAATTAAGGCAAAACTCAACAAAATAATCCTAAAGGGGAAGAAAATCATCTACAACAGTCTAACAGAGACAATTGAGAAAAACATGAAAAAGTGTTATGAAGGTAAAAAGATTGTCAACTTGTCACTATATTAAATCACAATTGTACATTGTACAAAATGTTTTGACAACGTTTATTCTTTTCTTGTAGATGCACGAAAAATTTCTGGAACTGATGCACTGAAAAAAATGAGGAAGACTATTGAGACACATGTATCCTCAAATAGGAACATGTATGAGGACGCAAAAAAGACCATGATGAAGAAGATGAATATATTGATGGTTTGTCAAATTATAACATATAATGAGACCAAGTAGTGTTTTTTCTGTATTTGAGTGCTTTGGCTCAGTCTGAACATTCTCTAAACCAGGGCTAGGCAACTCCAGGCCTCAAGGGCCGGTTTCCTGCAGGTTTTAGATATCACTCTGGGTCAACACAGCTAAATCAAATGATTAGTTCGTTACCAGGCCTCTGGAGAACTTCAGGACATGTTGAGGAGGTAATGTAGCGATTTAAATCAGCTGTGTTGGATCAAGGACACATCCAAAACCTACATGACACCGGCCTTTGAAGCCTGGAAGTTGCCCACCCCTGCTCTCTAAACATTAGTGAGGCTGCTGTTAATATTTTTATTTTTCAGCATTACAAAGATTTAGTCTGCTACGATGGGTTGAACTGAAGAGTTTGAAGTATAAACTGGCCACAAGCACTCTAAACAAACATCTACCCATTAATTTAGATGTTTCAGGTGTTTCTAAACCTCAATATTTGACTTTGAAAAAAGTAATAAAAGCTCTGATGTTTAATTAGACGATCATCTGTAAGGAACTGGAGGAAACCATGGACCACTCCATTAAACACTCACTCAAGGCATCAGCTTTGAGTGAGAGTCTCCCAGGTAAAGAAAATATAGGCTATGAAAGTAAATCATGTATGTTGAACAATGCCAAAGCATGTTTTATTTATTTTTTGTTTTTCAGATGTTTCAGAGCATCTTGAAACTGTGCAGCAACATTACAGTGAAGTTAAGCGCAGTCAAGAGGGAGAAATGACATCACAGTAACCAGGTAAATATTTAAATGTTATTTCATGTCACAGAATTATTATTATTAAACGTTTTGTGCTAAATTACTTTAATACTTCCTGTGAATTCTCAAAGAGAGGGGTGAAATCTGATGACGATCCTAAGCACCTAAATATACATTAACTTTTGTCATAATTTAAAGATCCGAAATAGCCATTTTAAATTACATATGTCCATTTAAGCTGTCCACTTGTATTTTCATCATCTCAGCTAAAAAAAAAAAAAAACAGCTGGTTCTTATCTAACATTGTGCCAGGTAATGTTATGCACCGGTGCCCTAAAAATCCTCATTTCTCTCTGATAAAATGTTTGATTATATTCTTACATTGGATGAGAGTTTTTTCATTAAGTGTTAAAGTGTGACACCATAATGTTAGATTTACTTCAAAAGAAGTTTACTAGCAGCTGCTAAACAACTGCTAACAGTGGTGAAAACAGCAGCACTACCAACATAAACGTTCAGGACATGCTCAAAAACTTCCCTGAAAATTCTCCACAGTCTTTGGACAGAAGTGACTTATTGACTCATATCAGACTGACAGCTGAGGTAAACATGCTGAATTAATTATTGCTGAGCACAGACAAAGTATTTGAATAATATCACCACTTATAATTTGTGTTATTTTACCCTTTTTACATCCGAGTCACCTCAAACATGTTAAAATAAAGTGTTTCAAAAAATGATTTTCTACGCAAACAGTAACAGAAACAACAGATATTAAGATTTTCTATTCTAGGCTGAGGAGCTTTCAAGACATCTTAAAGCTAGCTGTAAGCACTGGCAATTTTACTGTTTGCCTGAGCAGCTGAGTGTTAAAAATCTCTGTGCTTATTATTACTGGATGTTTCAGATTTGCTCCACACAGTAACAGCAGAAACCTGATGACCCACTCAACATCTCTGAGGGAACACTGACCAAAAGCATGAGGTCTCTGGATATCACCACAGACATTTTTGTCAAGTTGTGTTGCCTGCTGTCTTTGAATGTTGTGTTTGACTTTTTATGAATTTGGTGAAATTAGATTTTTCAGTCTTCACTGAGAGAAGGTCCTGGGTTTGAATCCAGTTTGAGGCCTTTCTGTGTGGACTTTGCATGTTCTTCCTGTGTCTGTGTGGGTGCTCTCTGTGTACTCCAACTTCTTCACACAGGCCAAAAACATGCATGGGGCTTAGGTTAATGGGTGTTATTAGTTTTGTATTTTGTCATTCATTTTTATTTTTCATTTCTGTTTAGTTTCAAGACTTACAATTTCAATTTATTGTTTAATGTTTGAAAATGTTTAGTTTTAGTTGGTTTTTATTACTGTTACGTTCTGATTTTATCTACTGTTTTTTTCTTTTAATCAATTTTAAGTCATGCTTTTTTATTGTTTTTTAATGTCTCTGTAAAGCACTTTGAATCACCTTGTTGTTGAATTGTGCTATATAAATAAACTTGCCTTGCCTTACTGTTAATTTTTTTAAATTATTGTTGTATTTAGTGGAAATATCAGAAACAAAATTTAGGAAAACCAGTGGAAACAATAGAAATGTTTCACTTTTTGAAAACAGTTGACCCATTTGTCTTGTAGATGTCCAGTGTCTCAAACATGTCCATCAATACCATGTCAGGCACATTGTAATAACATTTTTACCAAACTAACAAATACTGAAACTAAGGCTATTTCCTCTATACACTGATTTGTATTTCAAATGAGGTCATTTAATCATTTCTGTTGTTTATTGTTTTTATTTTGTTTAACTAAAATATTCATATCTAGTCTTAGTTTGTACTTTAGTTTTAGTTGAGTGTAATAACCTTAGCAACCTGTTCAGGGTGTACTCTGCCTCTCGCTTGACAACTGGGAAAGACTCCAGCAACCCCGAATTGGATAAGCAGAAGAAAATGGATGGATGAAGATTTTTAAGCATGAATTCCTCCCAGGGTTTTTAAGGTTTTTAAGGGCAGCACTCTGTGCAAATATGTTTTGATGTCTATTTTCTTCATTTTGTTGTATTTGTTCATTATTTGTAAACCCTAGTTATAGAGAAAATTATACAGCGGTAGAACTACAATGTTACAGATTTTAATTTTAGTGCTTTAAACCACAGGAATACTGTGGTTTAAAGAGATTCTTTCCAGTTTTAAGGATTCAATTTAAGTAAATTTGAAAATTTATTTTCGTGATGTATTTGTCAGTTTTATTCTTAAACTTCTATAGCACATGTCTTATGTATACCATTTTACTTACATTTCTAACATAAATATTAATTTACTGTAATACAATGGTTTCTTTGGTTGTCATAAGTAATAAAGCAGCAGCAAAAATGTCTCACCTTCTACTTTAGTTATTATAGCTTATTGTTTTCTGTTGTTTCTATTCTGTATTGATTCTATAGTTGTAAGATGGAAACATGGTTTTTCAAACCCTGTTCTTGTGTTTTTTTTTTCTGACCCTACAACTAAGCTACCTGCCAAAAAGCACTTTGCAGTATCACAGTAGCTTGTAACAAAGAGCAAAATTATCTATGAACTGTAAAGACTGAACCACAAACCATTTATCAACCAGAAGTCAAATGATTGTGGATCCTGCTTCATCAAAAAGGGTTCTTTTCTAAGTGGCCTTACAGGTCAAATACAATCCTCCAGTCACATTTCTTATCAGCATCTCTTATCATGCAGGTAGGGCATTAACAGGGAGAGGGGGGCACAAAGAAATACTTTCTTATTCTCATTTAAAATGTCTAGCTTTTAATAAATAATTATCTGAGTCTTACAACAAACGATTGATAGATTGATACATATATACCATCAGAACAGTGTACATCACTGTCACAACAGTGTTTGTTTTCATTCAAAGGCTTTATGATTTTTCCTATAATGGTGGGCCGGTCTCTAGTCAAAATGCCCAGGACGATTTTTTGTCCCAGTCCAGCTCTGTATGCAGCTCATCTGCAGTCTGGTGTTGTCTACATCTTCCTATTCAGAAGGCAGAATTTCCGAGTTCTGAGTACAATCAAAAGCACCACGACTGCAGTTTTTGTGTTGGATGTAAAAAGCGCACATGACGCTGTGACGTAGGCTAGAATCATGGTGGCGTTCAATGACGGTCCAGGCGTGGGATTTCTCTCGTGGAAATATGCACATTATTTTTTTTCCTTTCTATTGGTAGGTGGCACAGTGCACTTGTGGCAAGTAAGCAAGCTAGAAGACTGGCACTCTCTCTGGGTATCCAGTTACGGAAGCAGCAGATTAATTTTGAGTAAAACCAAAGTTACTTTCCCTAGTAACTAGTTACTTTGAAAGTAACGAGTAACTTGAAGTAACTGAGTTACTTTTGATGGAAGTAACTAGTAATGTAACTAAGTTACTAATTTAAAGTAACTTACCCAACACTGCCCCCCACCCTTCCCCGAATCCAATGACTCCCATCCAATGTGGACAGCGGCTCAGCTTCGGATGCACGATCGCTGCGTCCCAGATGCAGCTGTGCACATTGGCCTATTCCCCGCCTGTTGCTTGTCTTGTTTGTCATGGTGTTAAGGTGGGAAAATATCCAGGCTTCTTTTGTGCTATGGAATTTTTGTTTTCTTCTCATACTGATTCCCTTTTGGGGACCAGTGTGAGCAGAGTTTTTTTTTTTTCTCTTCGACTGCCCTTTTGTGTTATACATTTCACTGTTTTTCCTTTATGCCACCTAGTCTGACCTGTCTCCTCAATGTGATGTTTGTGTATTGTATTTACGGTCAGCAAGGTCCAATTTTCAATACAGGCAACTGCAAGTGACAAAGATTCATTCATGATTCAGTAGTAAACTAAAACTATCCAAGTTATGACCAACAAAGACTGATATTTTTAGGAAGTTTTGGTGACTTAGCTACATTTTTTTTCCTGTTTCTGGTATTTACCCATTCTTGGGGGAAACATTTTCACTTTAACTGGCACAAAAAGGAAGGTGTGGATCAATTCAATTCAGTTCAATTTTATTTATATAGCGCCAAATCACAACAGCAGTCGCCTCAAGGCACTTTATATCATTATTTATTAGATCAAAACAACATACAGTAAACAATTAGTGGAACAAGTGTATAAAACTGAAATATATAGTGATAATTGATTGGATAATCACTACCATAATTATAACTCTCTTTTAAGCTCTCTTTTTAAAACATGCTTAAAAATTTTTTCATGGCTGAATCAATTAACTATATTTAAAATCTTGTTCAACAGGAAAAAGATCAGTGATTTGGAGATAGAAAAGAGGGAGCTGGTTGGTGTCTTTGGTAAAACTGGGGCTGGAAAGAGCTCTTTGATAAATGCCATCATCAAAGAGAAGAATCTTTTACCCTCAGGAAGCATCGATGCCTGCACCTCAGTCATGATCAAAGTGGAAGCTAACACACGTAGCTTAAAGTATGAGGCAGAAATTGAGTTCATCACAAAGGAGGTAAAATGAGTAATCAAAGGTTGATTTGTTCTTGAAGCTAAATCATGTGTTACACTGCAGTTCTTGGGGTTTAAGGCTGGGTACATACCTCAATAAATGGCATGTCATCTATTTTTGTAGGAGTGGAAAGAAGAGTTGTGGTCATTTCATCAGTTTCTTGACAATAATAAAAATCAGGACAAGGAAGACGATGTTTATCATGATGCTGTTGAAAAGCTGTCAGCACTGTATGGAGAAGACTGGAGAAAGTCCTTTGAAAACCTCATGGATCGCAAATATTTCAAAGAAATTCCAGAATTTCTCCAATCCAGGTGAAAGATTTTGACATGTGAATCAGTAAGACAAACTCATATTACTACTATAACAGACAGCCATGATAGTCTACACACTGGGGATGCTGTGAAATGCACACAGGTGAAACTAGGACAACCTGGACACAAAAGGGAACTGACCAAATTAACAAAAGAGTTTTGGAAACATAACTCACTTCTGAAAACAGAATGCAGCATAGATTCAAAAGTCTAGAAAACACAAAACACTGAAAACAGATCCAGTGATCCCAACGAAACAGATCTTACTGAGATCCTATAATCACATTTAGATGATCACATATCCCGAAAAAAAAATCTGTTCTTGTAATAACTGTGGTTAATAAGACCCAAGACTGGTCCAGGTCCATTATGTAGAGCAGTGTTTCCCAACCACTCTGAGAAATGATCAGGTGTGCTGTGGAACTACCTGCTCTAATTAAATGGGTTACCAACTGCTAGTAAAAATGAAGAAGTCATGCTGTGAGTGAGACGACGCAGCACGTAATAACAATAGATAAATATTTAAAAAAGAAAAAGTAGTAAATCTGACCTGGTTCCTGGAGAAAATTCTGACCCAGATGAAGCCCCTAGCATGAGTAGTGGTCAGAAGAAAGCTAAAAAGGTATACTGGAGACAAACCGAGCCAATTCCGCTATACCTGGTGCGCGGAAAAATTATCAATATGTTTTTTTTCTTTTTTTGTTTGGTGGTGTGCTGTGTGATTTTTCTAATATGAAATATGTGCCGTGGCTCCAAAAGGTTGGGAAACACTGATGTAGAGCACGATTTATTTATCTTTTTAAATCGCAGTAAGAACCTTTACCTCTTCACACAACAGTGATCAGGTCCCTGTTTTAACCTACTCTTACCCTTTTTAAATAGCTCTGTAGAAATTCACTGCTGAGCAAAGTCAGCAAAGATTGAATCAAAGTGGCCACAAACTTTAGTAAATGAGTGTCTGACAGTCAGTTGTGTCAGCAATAGGGATGGGTATCGTTTAGGTTTTATCCGATACCAGTACTAAACCGGTACTTTTGAAATGGTGCCAGTGCTTAAGTGGTGCTCAAACCGGTGCTTAAAGAATGGAGAACACAAAATTAGTCCAAAAACCTCTCATGTTCAGCTGTTTTTTTTTTGTAAAAAGATATCAATGTTAGCCTTTTCTGCAGATATAGGGGATTTATGGCATCACTCTTGGCTGGAAGCAGTGCTTAAACAATGGAAAAAACACAAACTTTGTCCAAAAACCTCTCATGTTTAGCTGTTTTCCACTTTTTCTTTGGTCATTTTAGCCTTGAAGCCGTGAAGGGAGTATCTGCCATCAAACAAGAAGACAAACAAGAAGACAGCCGACTGTGTTTGCTAGTTCACCTTACATGCATTAATGTAATAACGTGGTTAGCCTACTCAACGTAAATTACACACGAACAACATTAAGCTACTCACGCAGAGAAGAACGGCTGCTGCTGCCATCATCATCCGTCATCATTTCTGCTACGCTGACAGGGCTAGGGGCCAGGACTCTACTCTTCGAGTTTTTGGGGGATGTTGCTAACTCCGGGTCAGATAACAGGCACCCCACCCGCAGTAGATTTGCACAGTGTGAGGTCTCGCAGCAAGCTATCAAATACGGCGCATTTCTCTGCTTTTACAAAATGCTATACGTCGCCAGGTGTTTCATCAGATTCGAGGTGTTACCTCCTTTGACATAATGGCACCGGATACTGGTACCCATCCCTAGTCAGCAATGGCATAAAGTGATGTAAAACCCTGACAGTCAGAACATGGCAAGTTATCTGCTGTAGTTATCCCTTGTAAATAAGGGAGCAGTCTAAAGTGGCTTATTAATGTCCCAAAGTCGTGGACAACTGCAAAATACACAGATCAAGTAGTTTCTGCCAATAGTAATACTAACTGTTTGAGACCAAGAGTGTACTTAGTGTAATTTTAAATAGAGAATAAAAACTTTTAAATTAGGCACTTTCTTGAAACTATCAAATGGTTGATTGTTCTAAAAAGGATTTCACATGACCTGAATTTTTATGTCACTGACTTTTGATGTTTTTTGTAAAGCACTTGCACTGATGATTATAATTAAACTGCACTGCTTTTATTATTTATTGCAGGCTAATGAACTCTCTGCAAAATGTGTCAAGTACACAAGAAGTGAGTCAAAACAAGGAGAAGGTAATGAAGGAAAAAAGTGGTTTTGGCCACTAGTGAAGTGTGTGACTGTCAGGGTGCCAACCAATCCTTTTCTCCAGCATGTCACACTTGTGGACCTTCCTGGAAATGGTGACTGTAACAAGAGCAGAGATCAGATGTGGAAAGGGGTAATTCACATTTACTGCTCTTTGCTTATACTGTGTTGTCTGTAAACAGTCATCTTTCAATGAAGCACTGAGACGTGTTTTTCTCCTTTCAGATAGTTGGAGATTGTTCTACTGTGTGGATTGTGACTGAAATTAATCGAGCAGCATCAGAGAAAGCAGCCTGGGGGATCCTGGAAAGTGTCAGTAGTCTGATTGGAAATGGTGGCGAATGTAGGCAAATTCATTTTATCTGCACCAAGTCTGATCTTCTTGATGATTCAGATGATCTGTAAGTAATTTTTGAATGCTGATCAAGTACACGGTGTTTTCATGTAAGATCAATCCAGGCAAGAATGAAACACAGAGTTGAGCCAGTTTTTTTTGTAATACAGAACATTTGGGTCAAAGGGAGTCTCAGAGGCAGATACAATTTTATAAAGTTTTGTGAGGATGGTGGACTGAGTAAAAAACTGAGAGGGAGTGGAACAGCGGAGAGTGGGAAAGGCAGTGGAATTATTTTGTTCTAGAGGGACAGCAAGAGAGAAGAGGGTGAGCAATAACAGGAGAGCAGGAGAAAAAAGAGTCTGTAGTGAACAGGTAAGTATTTTGGTGTGAGGCTCTGAAAACTCAGGTTTGCAAGTAGGAGTATGAGAGGATATTAACCAGACCAGATATTTAAGACTAGAAAGCAACAAACTGGAGGACAACCACCATCAGGCAGAGAAACATTGCCACAGCCAGTGTTTAAATACAATCTACATGTTAACAATGAGTTGCAGGTTTGCAAAAGTCAGGCAAAGCTCTGCTTGGCCAGAAAGGGAGATTCCCATTCCCCATTCCATTTTCACCTAAAGGCCAAGAATAAAACAAAACCACCCAGCCTGCCCGAGATTAATGATGGTGATGATAATATTGATGATGGTAACAGTACATATTTGCACATTTCTTTTAGTTCATCAGCTGATATCCATGATCGAATAGTTAAAAGAAACATTCAAGCCAAGGATGGAGTAAGGAAGGAATTCAACAAGCGAAGCAAGATTAATGTGAGTTTTATAGGCTGAGAGAAAATAATACAGACTCTCCACAGTTGTAAGGATGCTTTAAAATTAAATCACATTTTCCCCCAGAAACACTTCACTGATGACAGTTTCAAAGTGTTCACAGTGAGCTCCAAAGAGTTCCTAAAAGGAAAGCATCTAAGTCCAGAAGAAACTGGTAGGTGAAGTCTCGATGCACACATTGTTTTAGTTTGCTCTGACTGAAAGAGGAATTATGTAATTTGAATTAAAGCGTGTAATGTCAAACTGTGGCACTGAAATTTCTTCTCAACAGAAATAACCAAACTTAAAGGATTGTTGCAAGATCTGAATGACTGTCACTCAGAGATAGTAAACTATGTGAGTGGAGCTTATGGGATTCTGTCTTTGATTGAAGGTGTCAGGCGCAGAAAAGAGGTGAGGTCAAGTTATCTATGAGGAACTATATTTTACTGACAAATTTAAAACGTCAAATGTTTCCATAACTCTGACACATAACAAAATTTTAGTCATCAAGATTTCTTGACAGGCACTGAGTGACAACATTTCAAAATCATGAATTTTTTTAAAAAGTGTTGTATCCATGTTATTACTGCTTTAATAAAAAAATAAATATACTGTTTTAATTTCAGGGTGTTGGAGAAGAAGATGATGTATGTAAAGTCCTTGAGAAAAACATGACAGAACAACTTGATCAAGTGAAAAAAGCAGTTGAAAAAGCGATCAAGGATTTTGAACAATGTCTTACAGAAGGGGTTAAAAATTCCAAAACCTCTGATGAAAAACTGAAATCATGTGTTTAGAAATGTTTTCCTGATTTGTTTCAGAAACAGCCTAGTTTTTTCAAGACACTAGAGGCTGTGGTTAGGAAAGACGGCATGCACAAAACAAAAAAAGGGGAACACATAAATCTCAACACAGTATTAGCTTCATGCTTGACTGACAGCATTGATGAAAAATTCAGAAAGACCTTCCCGTAAGAATAAACAAATATTAAACTGTACACTATACTTAAAATGATTAAAACAAACTTGTCAATACTGCCATCATGAAACATTTTTTTCAGAAATAATGTTAAAGGCGGATCTTTCAATGGAGTCATCAGTAGATTTTCACTTAACACAAATTCACTGATTCAAAAATACCAAGATGTCAAACTGCAGCTGATATTTCTCCAGACAGAGGTACAAGATGAAACAATCCAGTTTGTCAGTTCATTATAGCAGAACTGACCTATTCACTCTTCAAATACTAATTCTGTTTATTAACTCATCTATGTTTGTGTTAGGATGCCTGGGTCGTTGACCCAGGATTTTGGGGTTTATTATATTATTTATAATTTCTAGTCTTTGGGTTTTTGTTAGAGTTATGTCTTATGGTTTGTCTCTGTGTAATCCTTAGTTGCTGTCTCCCCTGTCCGCTATATCCCCGTATCCAGTCAGTGTCTGTGTCTGCCCTGGTCCCACGTCTCTGTTCCCTCTGTTGCAGTGCTTGCCTGTGAGTCTGTGTCTTTAAGTTCAGTCTGTGTTAGGTTTCCTGTTTTACTTTGGAGGTGCGTGTCTTATGTTAATGTGTCTGGCTTTGCTTCCTTGTCTCGTTAGTTCTGATTTCTCCCAGCTGTGCCCTCCTTCTGTGTCTCATTCCCCTCGTTACTTCCCAGTGTACTTAAACCGTGTTTCTTTGAGTCAGTGTCGCGTCGTCCCCCATGCTGTGTGGATCTCCCTGTGTTTCCCGTGAGTTTATGTTGTTTCCCAGTTTAGTTTAGTTTAGTTTAGTTTGCTTTGCTTTGTATGCTTGTTTCCCCGTGCCAGCAAATAAAGCTGAGTATTTTGAGTTCATCCCTTGAGTCTGAGTGTGCACTTTGGGTCCACCACTCCTCGTTGCCAGCCTGCCACACAGCCAACCTTAACAGTTTGATGCTTTTAAGGAGGATAAAATTAAGGCAAAACTCAACAAAATAATCCTAAAGGGGAAGAAAATCATCTACAACAGTCTAACAGAGACAATTGAGAAAAACATGAAAAAGTGCTATGAAGGTAAGAAGATGGTCAACTTGTCACTATAATAAATCACAATTGTACATAAAAAAATGTTTTGACAAAGTTTATTCTTTTCTTGTAGATGCACAAAAAATTTCAGGAAAAGATGGACTGAAAAAAATGAGGAAGACTATTGAGACACATGTATCCTTAAATAGGAACATGTATGAGGACGCAAAAAAGACCATGATGACGAAGATGAATATATTGATGGTTTGTCAAATTATAACATATAATGAGACCAAGTAGTGTTTTTCTATATTTGAGTGTCTCCAAAAGTTGATTCTGTTCATCTGGACATAGCGTTTTGTGGGAGAAACGTTTCGTCACAGCTGACTGCAGGTTTCCCCAAATCTTATAAACAGTACATTTGCATAATGACTGAAACCAGCCAACTGAAGGAACAATGGGCTGGGAGGTCCTCGTCAGGCCAGGACTCTGCAGTCTATTTACACCTACAGGCCACTGGACACTCTTTCAATGATGAGGATGTACACATACTGGACAGGGAAGAACGCTGGTTTGAGCGCGGAGTCAAGGAGGCCATTTATGTGAATAGGGAAAGACCATCTCTGAATCGAGGAGGGGGCATAAGGGTACATCTTTCACCATCTTACAATGCTGTGATTGCACCCATTCCCCAACTCTCTGTGAATGGTACTCATGGCCATTGATCAGTGGTCATGAGAATTTGCATAATTATGATTAAGGAACTGACCTCCCAGCCCATTGTTCCTTCAGGGGGCTGGTTTCAGTCATTATGCAAATGTAGGTTTATAAGATTTGGGGAAACCTGCAGTCAGCTGAGACTGAAGAAGTCACTTGGATGAGTGACAAAACGTTTCTCCCACAAAACGCTACATCCAGATGAACAGAATCAACTTTTGGAGATTTACTTTCCTGGATGATTGAGAATGCATCAAGACCTATAACTGAGTGCTTTTGCTTAGTCTGAACATTCTCTAAACATTAGTGAGGCTGCTGTTAATATTTTTATTTTTCAGCATTACAAAGATTTTGTCTGCAATGATGAGTTGAACTGAAGAGCTTAAAGCATAAACTGGCCACAAGAACTCTAAACAAACACCCACCCATTAATTTAGATGTTTCAGTTATTTTAAACCTCAATATTTGACTCTGTGAAAAGTAATAAAAGTTCTGATGTTTAATTAGATCGTCTGCAAGGAAATGAAGGAAACCATGGTCCACTCCATTAAACTCTCACTCAAGGCATCAGCTTTGAGTGAGAGTCTTCCAGGTAAAGAAAATATAGGCTATGAAAGTAAATCATGTATGTTGAACAATGCCAAATACATGTTTTTAATTATCTGTTTGTTTGCTTTTCAGATGTTTCAGAGCATCTTGAAACTGTGCAGCAACATTACAATGAAGGTAAGGGCAGTCAAGAGGGAGACATAACATCATAGTAAAAAGGTAAATATATAAATGTTATTTCATGTTACTTTAACAGTTCCTGTGAATTCTCAAAGGAAAAAGGGTAAAATCTGACAACAATCCTAAGCACCTAAATATACAGTAACTTTTAATTTTTTAGTGTTTAGTGTCAGTAATAAGTTTTTCATAATTTAAAGATCAGAAATGGCCATTTTAAATTAAATATGGCCGTTTGAGCTGTCCCTTTGTATTTTCATCAGCTAGAAAGAACCCAGCTGGTTCTTATCTAACATTGTACCAGGTAATGTTATGCAGTGTTAAAGTATGACACCACAATGTTAGAGCTACATTAAAAGAAGTTTACAAAAAGCTGCTAAACAACTGCTAACAGTGGTGACACCAGAAGCACTACCGACATAAAAGTTCAGAACATGCTCAAAAACTTCCCTGAATATTGTCCACAGTCTTTGGACAGAAGTGACTTATTGACTCATATCAGACTGACAGCTGAGGTAAACAGGCTGAATTTGTTATTGCAAAGCACAGAACAAGTATTTGAATAATATCACCACTTATAATTTGTGTTATTTTACCCTTTTTGTATCCGAGTCACCTCAAACATGTTAAAATAAAGTGTTTCCATAAATGATTTTCTACACAAACAGTAACAGAAACAACAGATATTAAGATTTTCTATTCTAAGGTGGGGAGGCTTCAAGACATTTTAAAGCAAATTTTAAGTACTGACACTTGTACTGTTTGCCTGAGCAGCTGGCAACCTTTGTTGTGATTTGGCGCTATATAAATTGAATTGAATTGAGTGCTAAAACTCTCTGTGCTTATTATTACTGGATGTTTCAGATTTGTTCCAAACAGTAACAGCAGAAACCTGATGACCCACTCAACATCTCTGAGGGAACACTGACCATGAGGTCTCTGGATATCACCACAGACATTTTTGTCAAGTTGTGTTGTCTGCTGTCTTTGAATGTTGTGTTTGACTTTTAATGAATTTAATGAAATTAGATTTTTTAGTGCATGTGGGTTAGGTTAAGTGGTGATTTTGAATATAGATGTGCATCTGAGCAATAATAGTGTTTCTCTGTTAGCCGTGCAACAAAGTTATTATAGTTTTGTATTTTGTTTTATTTTTATTTATTTGTATTAAGTTTTATTTTATTTATTTGTGACTTTTTGTTTTTATTTCAGTTTAGTTTTAGTAAGTTTCAAGATTGTTTTTGTTTCAATTTTTATTGTTTGAAAATATTTAGTTTTAGTTCAGTTTTATTACTTTTATACTTTTAAAAAAAAAATTATTGTTGTATTTAGTGCAAATGTCAGAGGCAAAACTGAGGAAAACCATTACAGGTGTTACAATAGAAACGTTTCACTTTTTTTTTAAAACAGTTGAACCACTTGTCTTGTAGATGTCCAGTGTCTCAAACACATCCATAAATACCATGTCAGGCACATTGTAATAACATTTTTACCAAACTAACAAATACTGAAACTAAGGCTATTTTCTCTAGAAACTGATTTGTATTTCAAATTAGTTCATTAATTCATTTCTGTTGTTTTTTGTTTTTATTTAACTAAAATATTCATATTTAGTTTTAGTTTTTACTTTAGTTTTATTTGAGTGGAATAACCTTAGCAACCTGTTCAGGGTGTACTCTGCCTCTCGCCTGACAACTGGGAAAGACTCCAGCAACCCTGGATTGGATAAGCAGAAGAAAATGAATGGATGGAGACTTTTAAGTATTAATTCCTCGCAGGGGTATTAAGGTTTTAATTGTGAGGGTCTAAACCAAATGGCCAGCACTCTGTCCAAAAATGTTTTCGTCTCCCCCCCTTGTCATATTTATTCATTATTTGTAGACCCTAGTTATACAGAAAATTAGATACAGCGGTAGAACTACAATATTACAGATTTTAATTTTAGTGCCTTAAACCACAGGAATACTGTGATATTCAGACTCTTTTCAGGTTTAAGGATTCAATTTATGTTTTTCTTTCAATAGCAGATTTTCTTTCCCTTGTAGTAAATTTGAATATTACAATTTAATGTCTTTGGTCATGATTCATTTATATTCATGATGCATTTGTCAGTTTTATTTTTGAGACCTTTATAGCACATGACTTATGTATACCATGTTCTTACATTTCTAACATAAATATTATTTACTGTAATACAATGGTTTAATTTGGTTGTCACATGAGTAATAAAGCAGCAGCAAAACAATAAGTCTCTGTTTCTGCTTTAGCTATTATATCATATTGTTTTCTGTTGTTTCTATTCTGTATTGATTCTATGCTGTAAGATGGAAACATGATTTTTCAAACCCTGATCTTGTTTTTTCTGACACTAAAAATAAGCTACCTGCCAAAATATTTTGCAGCACCACAGTAGTTTGTAACATACAACAAAATTAACTATGAATTGTAAAGACTGAACCACAAACCATTTATCAGCCAGAAGTCGAATGATTGTGGATCCTGCTTCCTCTGAAGGTGTTCTTGTCTGGGTGGCCTTATAGGTCATCTACAATCCTCCAGTTACATCTCTTATCAGCAGCTCTCTTCTATAATCTGTGTACCTGGTAACTAACTGGGTTAAAGTTTAGTGGCCTGGAAAATAGGGCCCAAGGATCTGTTAACTTTTATACCCAAAGTAACCTTTTATAACCCTTTGTGTGATATTAAAATATTACAGGCATCATCGACCTGGGTCTGAGCGACCCAGGGTCCATGAGCAGTTGGGGTCTCATTTTATATATTTTTCTGCACTGTGCTGCCTTTCCCATGTTCATGCTTGTGTGTGTATAGGGAGGTGTATCTGTGTGCGTGTGTAGCTGTGACAGGCACCTTCAGGCTTGGTGGGTGTGGCCCTGCCAGGTTGCTGGCCACACCTGAAGATCATCACACACACCTGGAGCTGATCAAGCCTCGTTGGGCAGCTACTTAACAGTGTGGCTGAGTGCTCCTTGATGCGGGATTGTTGTGTGAGACTCCATGTCAGTTTCCTAGAGTTACAAGTTCAGTGTGTATATGCCCGCCGTTATAAAGTGTCCTGACGGCTGCCTCTATTATTTTTCCCCCAGGAGGAGCGTGGAATGGTAGAGAGCAGCAAGCATGGAGAGTGCAGAGGCACGGGAGCGGAGAACACTAACACGGACATTTTGGGAGAAGACACTGCACGGGAGTCGACGAATGTATTGTTATGTAACATTCTCTTCACTGTAAATAAACACACTGCTTTCATCGCATCTTACCAAGTGTGGTAAGAGGAAGAAGGGGGGAAGATGGGCATCACATCCTGTTGTTTCTTTCGCATGTGAATACACTTTCCTTCATATACTTCATATATTCTATTAATTACACATGAATCTTCTGCATTTACCAATCACAACACACTTAATATAACTTCTTTCTTAATCATACACGATAAACTCAGAGATTCTCGCATCTCTCTGACTTCCACAGTCTCACGCACACAGAGAAACACAAGGATGAGCAGCGTAGTCAAAAACACTCCCGCAATCTGGGTGAAAAAGTCAGGTATGAAAATAATTTCATTACTCAAACTGCACTTTCTGTTTCATCATATTGATTAAATTTAAACTTGATTAACCATTAGCAAAATAACATCAAAGTAAACTCAGACAGACAGAAAATAGTGGCAATTTCTATTTTTATTAATACTTTTGAGGATTAAAGATGGTATTAATAATTTTTTTTTTTAAAGTGTTCATCACCCAACATTGTGTCACTCTGTTAAAAAGTAAAACAAAAAAGAAAAACAAAACACTTGCTCTGAGGCAGGTTGTTACCTGTCTGCCAGCCACTCCCTGCCACACCTCCTCTTCCTGCTTTTCTCAGTTCTCCGTTCTGCTTTTCCCTGCTCCCGCGTTACTCATGTTGGATTTACATTTCTGTTTTATGTATAGATGCAGTTGCACCTGTGCAGTCTGAGTCACACAGTTCCAGTTTGTTTTTAACCGTATCTGTTTGTGGACTTTGCTCTTTACTCGATTTCTTTCTTCCTGCGTGTTTCCTGTTTGTGTCTCACTGCTTCCCTCACATCTCCCTCAGCAGCCTTTTCCTGCATTACTTCTTAACAAAAGGTGAGCAGTTTGAACTTTTAATCTGAATTTAATATCAGTGTCTCTGATTATATATGCATTAAAGGAGAGGTCGATCACAAATGTCTAATCTGTAAAGCAGTACTGTCTGGTTAAATCTTGCATTTTATCTTACAGTTTCATTTCTTGGTCATGGATGATTTCGTAAGAAACAAACTGGTTGAATGGGGGCTAAGTGAGTGGGTGGAAAAATTTAAAGGTAAAGTATTAACGTGAATCCGTGATGGGTACAGATATTGATTCTGATGTGATCTGTTAACTGTAAAACAGATCATAGAACTGTGCTGATTGCTTTTTCACTCATTAACAAGAATTTCTGAAGCAAGTTGAGAATAAACTTTATCTCTGCAACTTTTTTTAATAAAAGATGAACAAATTGATGCGGAAAGTCTGTATGAGCTTGATGATCGAGAAATTGATAATTTGATCCCAAAAGCTGGACCAAGAGTGAAATTCAAGAAGAACCTCAAGCTGTTAAAGGTAATTAAGGTTAAAAGAAAATATTGCTATATACAGAGGTGAATTTTTGTTAGAATTATCTGTATATTTAAAAATGCACTGGCAGTAATAATCAGTGATGGGAACAACAGCGATAAAAGTAACGCTGTTACTTTTTTCAGTATCTAGTAATCTAACTAATTCCTATTTCTATCGTTACAACGCTGTTACTGTTACTAACAAGAAAATGTGGTGTGGACGCGTTACAGTTTTTCAACACACAGATGGTTTAAGCTGTCTTCAGCTAATTTAAAGTGGATATTATAAATTAGATAGATTTTTGTACCTGTTGTACCTCGTCAATCTCTAGCTGTGAGAGCAGTCCCTTCTTTCGAATTTTGGAACACTGAGCTACTAGTTGTTTCGCCGTCATTGTGGATGTTGGGTATCGAAGAATCCATAGGTCCCTCATCCTATTCATGTAACCCCTTCCGCTAGGGTTACTTGCGTAGTAGCATTCAAACAACGCCCTGTTTTCGTCTCTTGCCCACCGATGCCTTCTTGTTCCAGTAGCCCACTTCTCGTCAGGGTCCCCTAATTCATGTAACACCACTGACTTTTGCTGTGCCAAAGTGTTTGAACAATATAACATGAATTTAAATAAATTTAATTAGATGTATGTCCTATTTGTCAGGTGACAGAAGAACCAACACAAAGCTCAGAGAGTAATGGTGACACAAGATCACAGGTGAAATTGGATGATGACCTGGTGGTTCATGACTGTATTTGAAGCACATGTGTGACTGCATGTATTTGGAATGTCTCACTGTTATTTATCAGGTGACAGAGGCAGCTCTGCCATGTTGTAGCTCAGACAGAGGTGAAGAGGCGAGGTCACAGGTGACTGACTGATGATTTGGTGCTATAGATTAACTAGTATTTATTATCATAACAATTGTTAGGCTGCTGATGCAAATTGATTCATTAGTGTATATTTGACAAAAAATCTGAATTGACATGTCTCACTTTTTATATGGCATGAATCAATGTGTTATTTTATCAGGTGGCAATTTGTCCTAGTGCAGTCAGAGGGGAGGAGCCAGGGCCAAAGGTGAGGCACATCAAGCACATAATAATAATTTTGTGGTAATCTTAGATGAGTAGTTTTATGGACAAAAACCACCAGGTCATTCAGTGTTCCCTTAGTGCTAATGTATCAGAGATGTTGCTGTACTATAACTGAAGTAATGTTGTTAAGTCCTTAAAGTCATATTCTTTTATTGTCAATACTGTATTTGAAACTTTTTTTTGTATGATACCTGATTTATATGGAATATGGCTGAAGTAAACTAAAGTCTAAAATACTTAGTAATTTGTTTAATAGTAATTTAACATTATATAATTCACATATAAAACTATGAATTGTAATTTTAAATGGTTTAAAAGCATGTAGAATAGCATATGTAGGCAAGTATATTTCTCCCTTTTTCATCAAGAAGCAAAGACAAAAAGGAAAAAAAAAAGAAACAGGCCAGGGTTCGGTGGTTGAATCATCCGTCCCCACCAATGCCAAAAACCAAATCTACGCCCTTGGTTTGTGAACTAAAAATTAATCATGTGGGATACCGTTTGTCCGTGCTTTAGAAAGCCAGGTGTGTGCTCCCTTGGCATGGAATTTAAGCTATTATAAATGACTTGTTGACTTTAAATCTGTCAAAAATAAGTCAATCATATCTCTCATGAAGAACATCAAGTAATTTAGAGATCATTCCTATCACAAAGTAATTGCTACAATCAATTTTTGGCAAAGTAACTGATATATATCCTTTATTTAGCCTGTTAAAAAGTAATTGACAAATAAAACGTTTATTTCAAGAGAAAGCTAACCAAGAGCGCTGCAGAAATAACAACTATAACATCACAGTTCTATAAAGAAAAAGAACTGGATTGATGACAATATGGGTATAAATACGCATAAAGTCATAAAGATACTTAGAAAGGAGATCATTTGTTTATTTTATATACAACCCCTTCATAAACCCCGTTGACTAAATCTGTTTACTAATATAAGTAAAGACAGACGTAAAAAAGAAAAATGTCGAAAATCACTCTTTGGCAGACGCTCACCTCCCCTGCCAGCAATCTTGCTCCCATGTGGCAACCACAGAACCGGCACGATGGTCCTTTGTGGAGAGTTCCAGCCGGCCCAGATGGAGCGGATTTGATGTGTCACCAAACTGAGCTAAAAGGTTTTGTAGCACCAGGGTCTGCCACTCAGCCTGGGCCTGCAGGTCTTCCTGATGATGCCGGTGCTCTGCCGCTCGCTGCTGTTGCAAGGCCGCCATGTTGGCCATCATTTGAACCAGCATCTGAGCTAGCTGGAGGTTCTGCGGGTTTGACATGTCGTAGCGGCAAACTAGGCACCACTGTAACACTCTGTTACTGATCTCCGGTATGACGCACAAGGAGACAGTTCTGCATCACGTTTCAATAATTCTTTTTATTCAGTTCACAACTCGCTTCACATACTCGAACTCTCACTGGCTCACCTCTCTCACTCAGCAGCTACTAAAATAGGAAGAAAGGTAATCATCCTGACAGGCATCAGCCCTTTCTCCCACCCTCCCCTGCCACTGTCACCCTCCCCTGCTGCTCCACCCCTCACCTGCAGCTAAACCACAAACCTCACCCAGCCACAAACTGACACATTGTTAATGTAATTGGCGCACCATAATAATTCTAAAAAAAAATTCTGTAAGCATTAATGTAAGTGACATTTTTTAGAAGAAATGTTACAAATGTTATAGCATTCAGTTAATTAATTTATTTCTCTCTAGGCCCCCCACCCCTGCTTCCCTCCACCTGAAAATAAGTAAAGCATTAAGGCTTTTTAACTGGACAATTGCTTAACCATTCCTCTGAACCACCCTGACTCTCTTTTCCCACTTTTCCCCTCAACTCTTGAACCACAGTTTCCCCGTCAAGCTCAGCCACTCTAAGCTCCTGTTCCCAGCACTCTAGTCTGCAAACTCATAGTTCATGTTTATTTGCTCTAGCCTAATTCATAGAGTTAGCTCTTGTTTACCTTGTTCTTACCATGTCACTGTAAATAAAGTTTTCTGGTCACTATACTCTGAGCCTCCGTTTGAATCTGCTCTTGGGTCCACTTCTTGTTTCTGTCTGCTAAAGGCATGACAGGAGAAATGTTTCATCACTCATCTAAGTGACTTCTTCAGTCTCAGCTGAACACGTTACTGCCGATCTCTGGTGTTCACTCTGTGTTGTAGCGTCCTGATGACACCCAGTTTGTGCCCCAGTGGATGATGAGAGCCAAACCTTAAATACTGTTTATAAGGTTGGGGAAACCTGCAGTAAGCTGTGCAGAGGTCTCTGCACAGGAAAAAGAAGTAAGACAAGAAATTGAAACACATGTTTTACATTAATGCTGTTTAGATCCAGTGATCAGTGGTTTATTTAGTACTTCTTTAGCACTGGTAAATCTCCAGCACAGACTAGGAAGGTGCAGCAGAAGCCAAAAAGCCCCACTACCAACTGATGTGAAGCACAGCTGTGGAATTGTATTACTTTTTAATTAATTTTGTGTTTCCCTCAATGAAATTTCTCGATGACTGTCCTCAGAAGTATTTTTTTGTTTGTTTGTTTGTTTTTTTTAACATACATTCATTATTCTTTTCCTGGAGTCTTGAAGCAAAGCCAAGGACAAACTGTTTGTGCCCCAGGACAGTTTAAATGTCAGGGGCAAGTCTGTACCGGTACAGATTGTAAAACATCTATTATAACACACCCATTGCCTGAAGTCATTTTCTGGATAACCATTCTTTCTCAGCACATTGTCCACCAAGGTTTAAATATTTTTTATTATAATTAATTCTAATTCTAACATCATTTGTCACATATTAATAAAAGCAGCAGTCTTCAGACACAACCTGCGTTTGACGTATAAACAAAGATATTTGTTTACACACTGGCATGCTGTTACATTAATTGTAAGGGGCAAGTTTGTACTTGTCCAGTAATTATTGTACCTGTATAGTACCAGTAAACATTGTAGTCATTCTTTCTTAGCTCAGTGTCCGCAAAACTTTAAACATTTTTTGTCTTTAATAGATAATTAATTACAGTTCTAACATTATTTTAGTCACATATTCATAAATGTAGTTGTCTTCAGACGCACCCTGCCTTTAATGTATTTAAAGTCATCATAGCGTGTTTTTCTTTTTTTTTCAGAAACACTCCAGAGGAGAGGGTAAGGCACTCTGAGAAACTGAAGTAGCAGCAGCGTGACACAATATGCCCTGACCTGTTAACTGGAGTTTTTACTCTTTAAATGCAAACCTTTCACCACTAAGACTTTAGTCAGCGCTGCTGACCACACGATGGTCCTTGAATTAGCTTTGGAAATTCACATGAATGTATTCACGAGCAAAAACAGCATCACAGTGCTGTTGGTTTGACTGTTGCCACTTGCCGAAATATTTTGTGTCAACAGCTGTTTCTTAATGAAGGACAAAATAAGTAGCTGTAGTTAAATGTAAGTTAAAAGAAGCTAAATTGAGTACTTTGTCTTTGTTATCTGTCATGTTTTTGTCATGTGACTCAGGGCTTTTGTATAAATTAATATTATCTTATCCCTGTCCATGTGTTTTCTCTATTCGCTGTCTGCGTGGATATTAGCCAGGCCAGCTTCCGGGAGAATGGTTCTGGCCCCTATTTGTTTGCTTACAGGGCGATGACGCGAGGGGAGCCGCGGTGGAGCAATGGACTCCAGTGCAGAGTGCGCGCTGGGCTGGGACGTGATGAGCCCAGTGGAGGGAAGAGATGGGGATAGGAGGCTTCTCCTTTTCTGCCTGGGACGAGGCTGGTGTGGACCCTGCTCTGAAGGAGGAATTTCGGTCCTGCTTGTGAACACCTAACAAACATTTATCCTTTCTTGTGGGACAGTTACATTGTGGGACAGGGTGGGAGTTTAGTGAGCACAGAACATTGTGTTTTATATGTTTGTTTTTTTTTATATTGGGTTTGTTTATTCCTGGGGATTTTAGTACCTTGACAACATTTTATTGCTTGTTTTTAGAATTGTTTGTCATTCTTGCTCCCTGGTTTGGAAATAATCTGTTTCTGATCAGAACTACATCATCTTTGTGCCCTGGGTTTCTAACTGGCGCACTCCCCCCTTTGGATGAAAAGAACCAGCCTCTATACTAAGACATTCGCACCAGCATGTCTACATATTCACGAACAAAAACAGCATCACAGTGCTGTTGGTTTGACTGGTGCCACTCGCCAAAATAATTTGTGTCAACAACTGATTGTCAATGAAGGAAAAAATAAGTAGCTGTAGTTAAATGTAAGTCAAAAGAAGCTAAATTGAAAACACTTAAAAACAGTTGTGTGCCTAATTACTCTGGCTGTGTTATCTGTCATGTTTAAGCATGCATATATTTAATATCAACTGCTTATAGCTTTACATCCAGTTTTACACAGACAGTCAGATAATTTAGTTGTGGTGAAAATACAATATTTAAAGGTATATGATTTATTCATTGCATTTTTTCTTCAAGGGCTTTAATTACCTGATACATGCTTAAACATCAAGGTAAGTAAATCCCAAATGTACTGTTTGGGAAAACCTGCAGTCACTTGAGACTGAAGAAGTCACTTGGATGAGTGACAAAACGTTTGTCCCACTGAAAACACGACGCCTAGATGAACACAATCAACCTTTTGTTTTCTTCTTTTTCTATGCTGAATTTTCAGTTCTCTGTGTCATACCAAAGTGTTTTAGTATTTGGTTTAAATGCCTTATGAAAAGGAAAAAAGATACGGTCTCTGACATCTTCAGTATTCTGTTTATTTTTTCATAAACTATAAACTACATTCACTCCTACAGGAGAAAGCCAAGTGCCCCAAAGAGAGAGTGGCTCTTTCTGCTGCCACACATCGGTCTCTGGACAGGAAAAAGAAGTAAGACAAGAAATGGAAACACATGTTTTACATTAATGCTATTGACATCCAGTGATCAGTGGTGTATTTGGACTTCTTTAGGGTTGGTGAATCTCCAGCACAGACTAGGAAGATGCAGCAGAAGCCAAAAAGCCCCACTACCAACAGGTGTGAAACACGGCTGTGGGATGTTATTACTTTTTTGTTCATTTTGCGTTTCCTTTTATGCAATTTCTGGATTATATTCTCCAGAAGTTATTTACATACATTCAGTATTCCTTTCCTATAGTCTTGAAGCCAAGCCAAGGATATACGGTTTGTGCCCCAGGACAGCTTAACCGTCAGGGGCAAGACTGCACTGGTACATATTGTAAAGCACCTTTTATAACACAACCATTTCCTGAAGTCATTTTCTCATGCTCTCTTCATGCTCTTTACATTAATTCTTTCACATTAATGTGCTTCACACGACCACAGATGCACAGCAGGCATTCAGTATGGACTTTGTTTCAGAAATGACTCAAAAAATAAATTAATAAGACCAAGAGATAAAATAGGATGAAAAATAATATAAGACATTTTATAGATACAGGACAGAGAGAGAGACAAAAGCAAAAACAATATTTGGCCTGAAACTAGGTCAACCAAAGAGACACAGAGACTGACATGATTTAAATTATATGGAATTTAATTCATGATACCGTTAAACTAAGTCAACTTAAGCCATAAGTCTATTATTGAGCCAGTAAACAAGTTCAACATGGTTTCAAACAAGGATCCTACTTAGATATTTAATTCTGGCGTCTGATAAGGTAATAAAGCCACATATGAACAGTGGTCATGTTTATTTTTCAAAAATAGATAAAAATTATTTACTGTATTTACACATCTTGTTTGGAAATTATTTGAATTTACTCTGAATACCACCACAAATCCAGAGTGAATAAGCATGCCAACCAAATTTTTTTCAGTCATATTTAAAGTAATAAGAATTTAATTTTAATCATTTTTTACTTGGCAGAATACAAACATTCTTGAGCAAACCAATCTGTATTATATTCAACGGACTTGTCAAATTCCAACATTAAGCAGAATAAGTCTCATTTATTGTTCTCATCAGCCATTAGACAATATTATGAGGTGATATGAAGTTTTTATCTCTGTAATAGTAATCTGTATCAGGATACAATAAACCACATTTATCCACTCGCCCTGGATTTTTAGCATGAATGCACAAAATGTTTATATGTCACAATAATTTGCATTTCATTTTGAATAGAGGTAAACTGACATGTATGAAAATTACTTAGTGAATACAAAGTTGGGAAAGGTAAGCTTGTGCCTGTTTACTAATAATTGCATAATCTAGGTCTGTTTCCTACAGGCACATATGGTAATTAGTGATATAATCCTACATTGCACTGATTACATTATGTCCACACTGTCACACCAAAAGAACGCTTAAGGAACTGATCTCACACACATATGGATAAAATGACTCCAAACTGTTTAAAAAGCCAACCATCATGCATTTACACCTAACATCCTTCAAGAAGAAGGCTTTGAGCTGAGTTGTCCTTTCCACTTCCACAAAGATAGTCCTTGATGCACTGTCAGGAATCATCCTGCTGTCCTCTGCATCACATTATCTGCTTGCACTGACTCAGCTTTCACTGAAACATGAATGGTAACCAACTAACTCAGAGGCTGAGAGGCTGCCAGGGTGTTTTTGATGCCCCAAATCATTATTGTCTCTTATCATTAACAGAAATAAGAATATATATGTATATATATGTGTGTGTGTATATATACTCCCCCCCCTATTATTTCACACAGAGAGACCACTTATCCAGTGAAAGAACTAAAGCTATGAAGTATATCAGACAACACCATTTACTTCAAATTGCTTAAAATTTGGGATCTCAGTGTTCTATATATATATCTCAAGTATGTCAAAAAACAAAAGGGAATTGTTCTAAAAAATAACCATAACCTGAAAGATGTTTTTCATACAGGCCAGTAGAATGAGGGAGGGTCTAAGCTTGTTATTGTGTTATCACTGTTCTTGTGTAATTTACGAGGGGATGGAACATAAACCATGGGCCTTTTTCATTGTTTTGTTCATTTCTTTTTAAAATAATCTGAGCTTTTGTGTCTGCTCTCCTGGTTTGCCATTTATCCTTCAACTATGAACGGCTTTGAGTTAAAAGGGAAAAGGCTCTTTTCTTTTTAGTGCTTGTTTATTTCGAGTTATTGTCATGTTTGTGAAAATAAATTTTTCATTTGGAAAAATGTTAACATGTGGTCATTTTTCATATACAGGGAGTGCAGAATTATTAGGCAAGTTGTATTTTTGAGGAATAATTTTATTATTGAACAACAACCATGTTCTCAATGAACCCAAAAAACTCATTAATATCAAAGCTGAATGTATTTGGAAGTAATTTTTAGTTTGTTTTTAGTTTTAGCTATTTTAGGGGATATCTGTGTGTGCAGGTGACTATTACTGTGCATAATTATTAGGCAACTTAACAAAAACAAATATATACCCATTTCAATTATTTATTTTTACCAGTGAAACCAATATAACATCTCCACATTCACAAATATACATTTCTGACATTCAAAACAAAACAAAAACAAATCAGCGACCAATATAGCCACCTTTCTTTGCAAGGACACTCAAAAGGCTGCCATCCATGGATTCTGTCAGTGTTTTGATCTGTTCACCATCAACATTGCGTGCAGCAGCAACCACAGCCTCCCAGACACTGTTCAGAGAGGTGTACTGTTTTCCTCCTTGTAAATCTCACATTTGATGATGGACCACAGGTTCTCAATGGGGTTCAGATCAGGTGAACAAGGAGGCCATGTCATTAGTTTTTCTTCTTTTATACCCTTTCTTGCCAGCCACGCTGTGGAGTACTTGGACGCGTGTGATGGAGCATTGTCCTGCATGAAAATCATGTTTTTCTTGAAGGATGCAGACTTCTTCCTGTACCACTGCTTGGTACAAGGTGTCTTCCAGAAACTGGCAGTAGGACTGGGAGTTGAGCTTGACTCCATCCTCAACCCGAAAAGGCCCCAAAGCTCATCTTTGATGATACCAGCCCAAACCAGTACTCCACCTCCACCTTGCTGGCGTCTGAGTCGGACTGGAGCTCTCTGCCCTTTACCAATCCAGCCACGGGCCCATCCATCTGGCCCATCAAGACTCACTCTCATTTCATCAGTCCATAAAACCTTAGAAAAATCAGTCTTGAGATATTTCTTGGCCCAGTCTGGACGTTTCAGCTTGTGTGTCTTGTTCAGTGGTGGTCGTCTTTCAGCCTTTCTTACCTTGGCCATGTCTCTGAGTATTGCACACCTTGTGCTTTTGGGCAGTGATGTTGCAGCTCTGAAATATGGCCAAACTGGTGGCAAGTGGCATCTTGGCAGCTGCACGCTTGACTTTTCTCAGTTCATGGGCAGTTATTTTGTGCCTTGGTTTTTCCACACGCTTCTTGTGACCCTGTTGACTATTTTGAATGAAACGCTTGATTGTTCGATGATCACGCTTCAGAAGCTTTGCAATTTTAAGACTGCTGCATCCCTCTGCAAGATATCTCACTATTTTTGACGTTTCTGAGCCTGTCAAGTCCTTCTTTTGACCCATTTTGCCAAAGGAAAGGAAGTTGCCTAATAATTATGCACACCTGATATAGGGTGTTGATGTCATTAGACCACACCCCTTCTCATTACAGAGATGCACATCACCTAATATGCTTAATTGGTAGTAGGCTTTCGAGCCTATACAGCTTGGAGTAAGACAACATGCATGAAGAGGATGATGTGGACAAAATACTCATTTGCCTAATAATTCTGCACTCCCTGTATGTATTATAAAACACACAACTACATATTAGTTTGTTTGGTTTTTTTAAACTTAGACTACCAGTGAAATATAATAGCATTCATATTTAATTTTAAGTACAATTTTGATGAAGTTCAGTTTACAAAATTAAGTAATTTGAACAAAATTTTGGATTAAATGACCATCTATATTTCAGTTACATTGACCAAGCAAGTCAGTATTATTTACTCAATTTATTTGTGTGGTTTTCACTTAACCTTACATTTGTTTTTAACTCATGATTTCTGTTATATTTGCTCAATTTTTTCATGTTTGTGTAACTACTACAATTATTCATTTCAACTAAATTTTTTTAAGCTTTAGTTATTCAATTGATCAAGTATATTGAACCGTTTTGACTGGTTTCCAATCTACTCAATATTTTTAAGTGTAAAAGTTGCATCAAAAATGTTAAGTAAATGTCAGTTTTAGTTTTTAGAGTGCATCACCTCTTTTCCAAGTGTCCTGTTCCACCCACTGCACACACCCAAAGCAAACAACCTCACGCAAATAGAATACACCATATTTACTCAAAAGCAAAATGAAGCTTGAACCACTTGCTGAGCACAGGGCATCTGATTGCCTGATATTATACCAATGTTCTCTATCATTCAATATTCTCACTGTGATCCTCCTTTTCTTTAATTTTTTGCTCCTTGTTATAATTTCTGTTGGCAATTAGAGTGATATTGCGTGATGAAATTGTGCAAAACGTATCTTAGATATCATAGTTTTTAAAGAAAGATTTAAAAATCATTTGATTTCAAAATCATCTAAATTGCTTATAGGTGTGAATGGCTGTTTGTCTCTGCGTGTTAGCCCTGCGACAGACTGGTGACCTGTCCAGGGTGTACCCCGCCTCTCGCTCTGTGACAGCTGGGATAGGCTCCAGCACCCCCTGCGACCCTGAAAAGGATAAGCGGAAGCGAATGGATGTAGGGATGAAATAACTGTTGTCATGTCATCTTTGGAGATGCTTTACACAACAAGTAAACTGAAGTTTATTTTTGTTGATGATGTAGTTATCATCTGCATCCGATTGGTCTTCTGTCCTTGATAATTGGCCTCTTGCCCTATGGTAGCTGGGATAGGCTCCAGCACCCTGACAAGGAAAAGTGGCAGATGATGGACATAGTTATCATTAAGTGATCATGCCTGTGGTAATGACTGCTTCCCTGCTAGACAACAGAAGTAATGTTTTTAATAATTGTTAAACTTGTGATGAAGTGAAAACCCTACTTACTCTAAAGTGAGGCCATTCCTCTCTGAAAGGTTTACAAGATAAATCTTAAAGGTCAAAAGGGGATTAGTTTTTCTTAACTGGCTTGGTGCATTTCTCCAAATATTAATCGCTCCCTCAACAGTAACACATCATGTTTGACCACAAAAAGACTCCAACCCAATTTTCCAACTCAAATATGCAAAGTTTTCATGTCAAAGAATAAGAAATTGTCACAAATACGAGAGGCTAATCTGATACTGTGTAAAACATCATGAATAAAATATAATAAAGATAAAAAATATAAAAGATATACAGAAAATATCTTTAGTTTTATCCAATATCATATCAGAGTGTGATGTAAATCTTGCACTCTGGCTAAGATGTTCGTTAACCTATAATCTGCATAATGTAAACTGTAATTTTTGTGGTGTGTTTTAAACTACAGTAGTGTGAAAAAGTATTTGCCCCCTACCTGATTTCCTGTTTTTTCTTGTATGTTTGTCACACTTAAATGTTTCAAATCATCAAACAGGCGACATAGGTTTGGATTTTTTCCCTCTTAATAATAAACACCTTCATTAATAAACTCCATTTTGTTTACTTGTATTATTTTTGTCTAATTTTTTTATTTGTTTGCTGTTCTGAAAAACTGAAGTGTGACAAACACAAAAAATGAAAATCAGGAAGGGGAGCAAACTTGTCTCACCACTGTATGTTGGTCCTGCAATGTAATCTTTTGGTGGTTTTAGGGTAAAAAGATCGGGCTATAAAAAATATGTTTCCATCTTATGACTAAAATAAATATTTGCTTGCACTTAAGATTTATTGAACAGTATACAATATCAAATACATGCATTCTTTTAGAATCATTACAGATAAGGAAGCAAGAAAACTAAATGATATATTAGATGCATCACAATGTGCTGGAGTAAAAACACAGTTAAGGGACTACAACAGGAGTCAAAATAAACAATGTGACCACCAGTGAGCTTTAATAATTGATAAATTGTCAAACGAGCAAAATCCCAGGTACATGCCCTGCAAAGGCCAGGTTTGTTTGCTTATAGAGATATTGAAAGGGCTGTACACTTCAGCTTTACAGTCATTTAAAGAGCTGCCTGCTTTTGCTTTACAGTCATTCACAGAGCTGTATGCTTTTGTTTTACAGTCACTTAGAGGGCTGCATGCTTTTACCGTACAGCCGTTTAAGGAGCTGCACGCTTTTATCTTACAGCCCCAGAAAAGGCCCCAGGCCTTTCCTTTACAGCCCTCCAAAGAGCTGCATGCTTCTGTTGTACAGTCGTTTTTAAAGGGCTGCACACGCCCCGAAGCAGTCCAGTTAAACGCAGCTGCATGCTTATGCTGCACAGTTAAAGGCAGCTGCATACCAAGAAGTGTCCTATGCCCATACTTTAGCAGTCTCAAGCTGAATTAACCGTTTGTTGGACTAGTCACAGTTGGCCATAACACTATCAAAGGTGTCTTCCTGATCCTCATTGTTACATTTTCAAACAGTATTAATCAACATGTGTTCATACAACAAGTGGCACAAATCTTTCATTAATACAATGGTAGATATATTTAACCTAAATATATGGGTCATGTGATTTAAACATGCAAGGTAAATGCCTAACACAGTGACTCCACTATATAAACACTTCATTGTGAGTATGCATAGTATATATGAGTATATGTTATTAAACACAATTTATGAGAGTAACTGTGATTACATGTCTAGTGTATACAGGTATATATGCCATAATAAAATCCACAACACATTGTCGGGGGAGGAAACACGAGAGACTTAATGAAAACAAAAAAAACAAAGCAGGAATTCAGCAATGTGCACAGAAGTAAATAAAATGTAATACACTTAAAATAATAACAAAAAATAACACAAAAAACCCTCAACCTAAACCCAAACTGTAATATATTCATCGATAATTCCAAACCCAGAAAAAGCAAAATGGCATGGAGATGACAGAAGTAGCTGATAATTTTCTACAGCTTTACTTACACCTATTTCTCATTTGTCATGTACACACATGTTATAACTACAAAAAAAACCAAGTATTCGTATTTAGAAGTATGAAGTAAAAGTGTTAAATATCATTTCAGTGCTGGATAAGGCTTAATGTTTAACTGATAAGCATTACATTAAAATAAATGCTCCCATCCAAATGAACCAACAGTATACACATCAACTTAAAACATTAAATTATGATATTTAAAACATGCAACAAAATCAAAATGCTTTTGGAAACTGTAATCTCAGACTCTTACAATTAAAACCATAAATCTCAGGTTTAAATCGGGAAATGCATTACATGTCTTTACGCTCTGCTATAAGTGATTAAAAACTACTACAAATTTTTTAAAAAAAAAGAAAGAAATCAAAGCATGATTTAGACCCTTGTGATTAATACCTTATTATTAGCAGTTTTACCTAATATCTTAATTAATTAGCAGTTTTAATTAATATCTATAATATTCAAAATGCTCTGTGTAAAAAATTCATTAAAAGTCAAAAGTACACATCAACATATCATTAAAAGAGAGCAAAACAAATATTATTGTGACAATATGTAAGGACCTCCTGTCTCTATCAGTGTTTCCTCAGAGATTGTCTGTGGGTCATCAGGCCTCAGCTGTTTCTGTGAAGCAAATCAGATCAACTGCTGGATGGATCAGTTATATTGTGAATAAACACATTGTTCACAGTAATCAGAAAAATAGTTCATGATCAAAGCCCTTTAAACAATTTGTGAGATTTTAAGATTTACCCAGTGTGGTTACTTTTTTTCATCTTGACCGCCATGAAGTTCATCATAATGTTTCTTCACCACCTGAAGATGATCTGAAACATCTAGAAACAAAGTATTTGTATTTATTAAATATTTATTGTTAGTGTTTGTATTGAGAGGATTCGTAATACTTTATATATTCTGTTTACCTGGCAGTGAGCAGGCCTCAGTCTTGAGTGAGAAGTCAATGGATTCCTTCATGGTTTTCTCCAGTGTCCTCAGAACGGTTTCCTAATTTATTATCAAACCCTTTGTTAGTTTTTACAGAGGCAACTATTGAATCCAAGAATAACTGGACAAGAGATAAATTATTGATATGTGTTTCAAAGCTGCTTCGGCATTTTTGCGCATCTCATCAAAATCAAGAAAACACATTCATATAATTTGTTGATTTTAAATTGTAACAAACCTTCAAATCGCTCAACTGCTCCAACATGACATTTTTTGCCTCTTCAAACATGCACTTCTTTGAGTGCACGTGCCTTTCAATAGTGTGTCTCATCTTCTTCAGGGTGCCTCGTCCTTCAAATGCTGCTGCTTCTACAAGGAGACAAAAAAATATTTATGCACAGTTAAATGGAAATACAGTGGTCCCTCGCTATAACGCGGTTCACTTTTCGCAGCCTCGCTGTTTTGCAAATTTTTTTTGTGTGCAATTTTGCATGTTGTATTTTTTTTTTTTTTACAGCGCATTGTATTGTGCGTCCTGATTGATTGACAGTGGTCTACAGCGAATCTCATGCTGTGTCTTCTGTACAGTACAGAATGCACTCAGCTTGTCAAATGTACACAAATCTTTGATCGCTAACAGTGTAACTCTGAAGTGCTGCACTGTGTGTTTGTAAGTTTTCTCTCCAACAACAACAAAAAAACCCACACTGCAAAGCAGAAGATGAAGCATCACCAAACTTTCACCAAGGTTACTGTCATGGTCTGGGTGAGTGCCAGTGTTTTTCAACAGAGCCGGGTGTTCCACCTCTGGGAGGAGCCACCGTGTTCCTGCTCATTGCTCTGACCTGTGGGTAATTAAGCCATCAACATATAAGGCCAGCACTCTCAACTTCTCTTCGCCAGATTCTCACCGAACCACTGTTAGTGCAGACCACCCCCGTATTTTGTACACATCATAGCAAACTACCTTGACGTCATAGCAAACCATACCTGAACTTATTTCAGTGGCTTTGACCCTTCCCTGTGACCCAGCCATCCAGTCTGACTCTCCCTTTGGCCCAAACAACAGTTGACACTTCACTGATTGTTTATGTAGCTCAGGTCGCAGAAGTGCTCCTTCATTTTGGTTTTGTTCTTAGCGCAAGTTAAAATACACAGCTCAGTTTTCTAGCCTTGTTTCCTTACACTTGTTGTGTAAAAATAAACTTTGTCACTTAAACGCTCTCTGTGCTCCATCCATGTGCATCATGCATTTGAGTCCTTTTTCTCTTGAGTCAGCTTCGGCCGTGACAACCGTGAGCAAATGCTTTGGGACTTCATCTGCTCTGCACTACCCGACTCACTGGACCCCCTACAATTTGCATACCGCCACAACAGGTCCACTGCTGACGCCATAGCCCTGACACTACATACTGCCCCCTCGCACCTGGAGAAGAGAGCCACATATGTGAGAATGCTGTTTGTAGACTACAGCTCAGCATTCAATACCAGTATCCCCTCAAAGCTGGGTACAAGATTTTCTTGTAAAACAAAGGGGGGCCTAGCAAAAAAAATTTGGGAACCACTGCCTTAATTCATGTCTTTCTTACCTCTATAGCATTTTTTCATATTATCCTTGATTGTCTCTGTCAGACTGTTGTAGATCAGTTTCTTTTGTGTGAGGATGGTTTTGTTGAGCTTTGCCTTTATTTTATTTTCCTGAGAAACATGAAATATGGATTAACATTATTTAAAACAACATCAAGATAAAATACGTACTAGTTCAGGGTTTAAATGACTTTCTAATAATAGATAAGCTATCAGGGTCATTAATAGGGAAGTTCTTTTACCTCTGTCTGGAGAAATATCAATTGCAGTTCAACATCTTTGTACTTTTCAATCAATGAATCAGTGCTGAGTGAAAACGCATCGATGGCTCCATTGAAATGTCCACATTTTATGTTGTTTCTGAATGTGGCAAAGATGTGGTTAATAATGGCAGTATTAGCAAGTTTATAATATAATACAATTTTATAATATAGTGCGATTTGGATACATGTATTGTTGTACATATTGGTGCTGTTCAGAATTAGATTATTCTCACGGGAAGGTCTTTCTGAATTTTTCATCAATGCTTTCAGTCAAGTAAGACGCTAAAGTCATGTTGAGGTTTTTTGGTTTTCCTTTTTTTGGTTTCTGGACGCCATCATTCCTAACTGCAGACTTTAGTGTCCCGTGAAAAGCTCTGTCACTCATTTTCTAAAACAAAGCAGAATTTTTTTTAAGTTTTTTTAAACATGGTAACAAAGTAACCAGTTTTTGATCTAATTGTAATTAAAACACATACACTGGGATATAAGAAGGACTTCAGTTTTTTTTCACATAAATTTTGGGATTTTTCAACTCCCTTACTTAGGCGTTGTTCAAAAGCTTTTATAATTTTTCCAATTGCTTTTTTGACTTGATTAAGTTGGATGCTCAAGTTTCCCTCAAGGAGATCATACAGATCGTTTTTTTGTTCAACCTGAAAAAAAGAAAGATCATTATTTAGGGCAGTAAAACATAACATAATGGTTCTTTACTCATTTTTGAGGTGGTCTTGACAAACTCAGGTTTTTAACATGAATCTCATGCATAAGTTCAGTCAGATAGGTCTGTCATCATTCGACTGCCTCAGTCTATTCTTCAGCTCACTTCCATTTTCCCACACTATCGACCTCATTACTCTAGTCCAATGATATCTTTTTTTCTGCAAGCAAGTTTTTGCTTGCAGCAAAGCAGCTTCTGTTCTCTGTGCTTTTATCTCCTCTTCTGTCATTCTGCCTTTCAGACTCTCAATCATGCAACTCGCCTCCTCCCCATCGTCACCCTACCCTTCCTGCGGTCACTCAGAGCCCCATCCAAACTACCATCTTCACTTCCAAAGAATCTAGACTCTGGGGGTCCTGTCCTAACTCCCATCATTTCTGTGCTCTCATCGGTTCACTCGAGTCTAATTGGCAAATAACTATTTCTTCAAATTCTATATCTCAATAAATAGTATTCAGTTCTTCCAACTGATCAGCCCTTACTCAGTCACTAATAATAAATTACCACATATAGATTTATGATGTCCAATATTCCACATTTTCAGTGAATGTGAACATACTTTAATATATGTAAATACACTTTAGTTTGTGGCTATGAACATTTTTATTTTATGCATTTTTATTAACTTTAAAAAGATTATGAATGAGGCTTTATTGCCTGCTCTTACCACTTCTCCACTTCTGGCTCCTTGAATCAAAGACAGAATCCCATAAGCTCCAGACACATAGTTTAATGTCTCTGAATGAGCATCATTCAGATTTTTCAAAATTTCCTTAAGTTTTGGTATTTCTGTTAAAAAATTGAAAAGGACATGAATCTGAGCAATACATTTTCCGTTACACAAAAACATACCTTAAGTCGCTATATGTTCATTCATAAAGTGACTTCACCTACCATTGTGATCTGGATTTACATTCTCCCCTTTGAGGAACTCTGTGGAGCTCACTGTGAAGACTTTGAAACAATCCTCACTGAAGTGATTCTGAGAACATTTTTGGTAGTTAGTTTTTCTTTTTGGGGCAGAAGATAGAAGATATTTGTTTTAGATTTTGCTGTCAGATTATAAATTTACCTTAATTAATTTCCGCCTTTTGAATTCATTCATCACTGCACTCTTGATTTTCTTTCTTTTAGAAAGGAAAGAAAATTGGATGTAAAATTAATTTACTGTTAGTATTGTAATGGAAAATTTTGATTATTCTCATTTAAGCTGTAAGCATTTGATTATTCTCATTTAAGCTGTAAGCATTTGAGTGCATACTCAGTTGTGTTTTTTAAATATATTTTGTAAAGAATATTATACATCGCATATTGTGATATTAGGAGCAATATCTCATAGAATGTAATAATAATATATTAGACATTCCTTATAATGTCTAATAACGTTTTATTAGATGAAAATAAGCAATATTAGCATACCTCTAAAATCGCAAATGATAGTTCTAAAATTAATTTGTCATTTGTATCAAAGTGTGGCCTACTACAATGGGAAACCTTAGCTTCTGTTGTAATGGACATCCTCAGTCTTAAAATAACATGAGTGAAGTGTATGGTCACCATGTGCATCTTTCTTTGTAATTTGCATTTTTGGTATATTTGACTTACAGATCATCTGGTTTTTCATGATCTGACTTGGTGCAGATAAAATGAATTTGCTGACACTCGCCACCATGTCTCAGCAGGCTTCTGGCATTTTCCAGGATCTCCCAGGTTTCTTTTTCTGATGCTGCTTGATTCATTTCAGTCACAATCCACACAGTTGAACAACTGGCAACAAACTGGAAATGAAATAAAAGTATGTAAATTATAAATAACTAATGTTTTGATGAAAGATGACATGACTTCTGTAAATTACCCCTGTCCACATTCTATCTCTGCTTCTGTTACAGTCACCATTTGCAGGAAGGTACACAAGTGTGACGTGATCAAGAAAATCATTGTCTGGCACTTTGACAGTCACACACTTCACAAGCGGCCAGTACCACCTCTTTACTTCTTCGCTCTCATTTGAGTCACTTCTTGTATATTTCACAAATTTTTCAGACAACCCTTCAGCCTGCAAAGTAATAACAGGAGGAATTACATTAAAATGAAGACATTTTAATGTATGTGCTCATAACAAAGGTTTTATAAATTGCATGAAAAAGACAGTAAATGAAAATAAATGCTGTCTCAAAAATCTGAAATGAAAATCAGGAAAATAAATCCAAAGCAATCCAAAGTTTCTTTTTTTTTTAATAAAAAAACAAAAGCTTTTTTAGATTTTACTGTGGATCACACTAAGTGGATTGGTTATTATATGGTGCTTTCTTTTACTACATGTAAACATTTAAAGCACTTTTTACAACTTGCCTCATTACCCCAAACACTTTTTTTCTAGGTATGCTTTTTCTAGCTAACATTTACAAATATTCACACTCTGATGGATGCATTGAAGATCAACTGGGGGTTAAGTAGATATTTGGCATGCAGACTCGGGGGAGCCAGGGATTAAACCACCAACGCTCTGATTAATAGGCGACCTGCTCGACCTCCTGAGCTACACCCACTGAGGCAACAGTAATTGCATTAGCATGTGAATTAGTAGCATAGGCTAATGAATCTTTACTGTTTTATAATAAGCTGAGCCAGTCAGCAGACTTCAAGTCTAAAATACTGTGGTATGTGTTTTTTTTCTGCTTCACCAGAGCTTTTTTTCTGTCTGCACTTTCCAAGTAGGGAGGCATTAAATAGCATGGACATCATCTTTATACTGAAAAGGTGCAGCGTCATCGTAGCTTAACACTTCTTTAGTGACTTCCTACTGCTCTCTATGTGATGTTCACAAGCCACACATTGATCTTGTATCTCACCAAAACTGAGGTCTAATATATGCTTTAAACTGCAAGTATTCCTTTGTTCTACAGGAGAAGAACTTAATTTTATTTTGGTCTGTATTACTGCACACTTACTGAGTCACTTTTCAAAAGTTTCAAAAAATTTTTGTCTTGGATGTTCGAAACTCTGGAATATCTATGAAATATTTGTTGTCCATGAGGCTGTGAGTGGATCTTTCTTTCCACTCTTCTCCATACAGCGCTGATAACTTTCCATCAGGGTCAAGAAAATCATCATTACTACCACCACCACCACCATCATCATCATCATCATCATCGTCGTTGTTTTCAAGAACCTCTTTTAGTGACTTCAACTCGCTTTTCCAATCCTTAAAAAAATACAATGAAATTGCATCTTGATTTTTGCAGCTACATTGTAACACATTACTTTACTTCAAGAATCACCATGTTCATATTTCATTCTACCTCTTTTGTAATGAACTTAATGTGTGCCTCATACTTTGATCCACTGGTAGCCTCCACCTTTATCATTACTGAGGTACATGCAAAAACACTTCCAGAAGGCAACAGGCCCTCATTATTAATGATGGCATTGATTAAAGAGCTCTTTCCAGCCCCAGTTTTACCAAAGACACCAACCAGGTGCCTTTTTTCTGTCTCCAGATCCTTGATTTTATCCCTGTTGAAAGAGTTTAAATATGGATTAACTGATCCAGTCTCAGAAACAAACTGAAAATGTGGCAAAATCAGAAAGATTTGTTTTTGAAAATTTGTTTTAAAAAATTATTAGAATATTTATTGTTGTCTATTGTTTTATTTTAAAGTCTCTGAAGACTACATACATGCAAAACGTGAAATATTAATCAGTATTCAAAAGCTACTGATCACCTCTAAAAACTGAGATTATGGTTTCTGGTACAATTCACCTTAATACTGGAATGAACTGCATCACAGCTGCATGCTGAGCTCTGACAGAGTTTAAATCTTTAGTATCTCTATTATACCAAATTACAGCAAAATGTTCCTCCATTTCTTTGTTTCTTTTGTTTCTTTTTGGTACAACTTACTTTCTAGCTTTTTTGCCCCTTTCCTAATCTTTCTGAGACATGTTGACATCAAATACAATATGACCTTATTTTCTCTAAAAATGGTGTATTTTCTCATCTTAAGAATTTGATATGTTTTTGTCATCTATTGTCAATACAATTTCAGAGTAAAAGATTTCATGAATGTTTTTATTTTCATTTGACAGATGTCCCAGCTTTCTTGGAATTGGTTGGAACAACATCCAACAAAAATAGGAAATCTTTTTTACTCACTTTAGGAAAGCGCTGAGCTTGTCACGGCCATGTAGTCCTTCACTGACACGTCTCATTATGTCTTTGACATCAGACAGTATTTCTGTTTCTGTCAGAGTGAAAGTGAAGAACTAGTAAGTAGGAACCAGGAACCAGTGTAATACAAAATGTGGCCCACTGATATGCAAAGCAGGAAAACGTGAGGATTTTCACATGTTTATACTATGGCTATTATTTTTTTTAAAATGCCCATTAGTATTTTTCATTATATATTTATATATGTACCTGACTGTGATCCTGCTGCACAGTTGTATTGATGTTTAGGAGCTGGTTGCCATTGGCTGAACTCACCCTGAAGATGATCTGACTTTCTCTTTCTTTTTTGGATTTCTTTTTCTTTAGAAAGAAAAAAAAGAACAGTTTCTCTCAAGATTGAAACTTCTGATAACACAGGTCAACAAAATTTCTTTTTGTAGTCATCAGAAACCACAATACACTTTTCTAAACCAGTTTTTCATACTGATTTCAGATCTGCTTTCATTTTTTTTTCCAGTCACATCGACTTTTTAAATTATGACTAATTCAAAGTTTACTAAAACTAATAATTTTAACTAATTATAGTTTGCAATGGACTTGCATGCAGTTTTTATTCAATAATTTCATTGTGAAGTCAGATAGATGCACACTGTCGCATAGATAAATGATCAGGGTCAGTCAGCTACCACTGTTTCTTCAAAAAAAGATTTTCTTGTGTATACTGTGTCTGGATTGTCAGGCAATGGATCATCACAAGTAACAGGCCTTACTGCAGAAACCAGGCTTTTTGTGCTTATTTTCAGCTGAGAATCTTGTATTGGCACGACAAAAACAGCAATCATTGATGATCTTGCGGTTCCTGCCACATTATCGGGACTTCAAATGGTATTGCTACCCTTTGTAGATTTAGCCAGTCATGCAGTCCATTGGAACATTTAGTCCTGCTCGGCCAGTGGAGAGCCAAAGTACAATTTGTATATCTTCTTAAGGTCTGTGGTAATGGGGCGACATTATGCTTTCAAACTTATCTCTGATGATTTTGACCTGTGTAACGAAGTTTAAAAGCTGCAAAAATACTACTGAATAAACATATTAGATACAATAAAATGAGAATGACAGACATTTTTCTTACCCTTTTCACTTTTGGATGGCGAATCCTGAGGATGAATAGAAATATTTGACTTTCATGTTTGAAATTAAACTACTATAGTTGTACATATCTGCACAATTGAATTTATACAGGAAATTATAGCACCGGTATAGGGACACATTGCTCTTTAACAAACTTAAAAAAACAACAACAACAACAACAAAAACAACTTTCATGTGCACTTTTTACAGTGTGCAAACCATGTAAAAATAAGTATACGGACGTACATACTCCATTAGTACAACGATTAAAAAATGAAAAGCTTTCATATCCTTGCCTCTCAATAAACATGATCCCATGAGTCAATGTTTCTGCCTCATTCAGCACCAGTGACACAGACCTAGAGACCAGTTGATAACCAATGTTCCCTCTAATTTTTCACGTGTCTGAGCGAACACACAAACTCCCTGAGCGATCCCTTGGACCACTGTCAGCGACATCAGACGTGTGCACTGTGGTCACGCCAGCGTCGAATCCATCCAAGTTACATGGTTTATTAAAATAATAAAATTACAGCATTTACATTTCTGTTAGACTACGTTTAATTACTGCTTTAGCCCACTTATAATGAAAATTAAAAAAAAAAAAAAATCTTGTTCATGACCTGTGTAGTATGTTAACACTATTGGAAGTAAAAATAACTTGAACTCCAATTTGGAAAACACAACTTTCTTCTTCTTTTTTTTTTTTTTTAAATAAAGCTCTGACTTGTATTATGAGTCTGTGGTCTGTGAGAGAGTCCTGTAACTCTCTATCTGCAAAATACAGTATATAATGACCAATGTTGGGCAATTAATTATATAGTTGCTTCTTCAAAAAAGTTACTGAGTTTTGCAAACAACAAAGTTTTTTGGAGCTCTTTACCTAAAAATGCAGCCAAGGCGGTTTTTTAAACAAACATTTCAAACTATTTACAGAACAATCAGCTGTTCTGCATCAAATCTGATGCCACACAAATTATTTGTGCCACTCCAAAAAATAATTTCTGTCCACTATGAGATAAAGGAGAACAACAGCCTGATACCTGCAGGCCTGACAACAGGAGATGTATCACTCCTGTAACACCTGTAACATTCAGCAGTCGCCTCATTGTTCTGACACACACAACAAAACTATTGACTACACTACACACTAACTACACAAGATTTGCGCTAAAGGTTGCAAATGTCTCACATCTCAGAACACCGCCGTCATTCCTAAAACTTCCTCCCGTTTCTGAACAACTAAATGCCATGTTGTGATTGGTCGACATGGTACATTTTTCGACCAATGGGAAAGGGTGGGGTGTTTTGGTTTCGTCTCTGCTCACAGGCGGAGAGTGCTTTCGAGAGCGTTTTCCTTATAAGACGCTGTTTTTACCGTTTCTTCCCATAGTAAATATGAACAACGATAGTATTCAGGAAGAAAACCAAACATTGCATATTTTTTATCATAGCTATGGTTTTACATGGCCTATCAACACAATTTAAAAACTGTTATAAAGTCCACACCTTTTCCGTCAATTGTTCCGTCTGTCCTGCTCACATCTCCAATGGTTGTACACGTTGTCATTAATGTGGCTTCACTGCACATCAGCCACGCTGCTTTGCTAGCTAAAACACCGGTGTCGGCAGGTATTTACTTTAATTTCAATTCAGGTTAGAATTTTTTTTGTGTGTGCGCAACGCAGATTTTCTCTGCGCAGAGACCGTGCCAACAGTGCGCAATTGCGCACGTGCGCAGCTTAGAGGGAACATTGTTGGTAACCATCCCGTCCCTGGCAACCACCAGCTGCTAGGGTAAAATGTGTACTCAAACATCAGGCAACTACATCAGTTTAGTGTTCAGTGGAGGTTGTAAGGATTTTAGGTTGCCGACTAGTCTCTAGGGTTGTGTGACTGGAGCTTTACTTTGACTTAGGTCACCTTAGTGTATAGGCTATGTATGACAAATGAAGGCATGCTGGTTCATTATCTGAATTCCAATAATCCTTAGCTGATCCAAATCAGCTGTTTCTTTAGGCTCTTGTTTGCAGAGCAGGTAAAGCTAAGTGCAAATCAATGTGAAATGTTTACTTTAAAAATGTAAGTTACAGTACAGATGCTGAAAGAAGTGCCATGAAACTGTTTTTGACTTACTTGAACAGAAGTATTAACTGCTTCCTTTTGTGGTTGAGTTGCATTTTGCTCTTCCTAACATAATGAAAACATTGCAAATCCATCAGCAAAACATAAAAGAATTTTTGTGAATAATATTGCTATCATAGATACATTGAAAGTTAAAGTAGTTTGCACATAATAATTCTACAACAAATTCATCTGTAATCATTAACAAGAGTGAGATTTTTCCAGACAAAAGGAAAGAAATGTTGAAGGATTTAATTACCTTTAACAGCTTTAGTTTATTGTTGAATTTCACTCTAGGTCCAGCTTTTGTGATCAATTGATTAATTTCCTGATCATCGAGATGATATAGAGTGTCCTTATCAATTTCTTGAGCTGTAATAAAATTAAATAGCAGAAAAAATCATTATTTATAGAATTACTTGAGAAGTACTTTTTTTTTTAAAGGAGTTCTGCATTGATGTATGGAGTTGAACACATTTAATTGCCTTTTATTTTAAGTAACTATCACTTTCCAGTCTTAGGACATTTTCTTTTGCGTACACATTTTGTGTAGTTAATATGAAAACCGCAAGTGCTTTTCTACTCTAAGCATAGACAACATTCAAAACTGATCATGCTATAGTACAGAACACCATTTAAATGTGTATTAATAGGCCTTATTTTTCAGAGCTAAGAGAACACATAAATATCAGTATCTGTAGCCATCACTGATGCACAGTAATAATTTACCTTCAAATGCCTCAATCCAGTCACTTAGTTTCCATTCAGTCAGTTTGTTTCGCACAAAATCATCCATGACCAAGAATAGAAGCTGAAAGATAAATTGTTATTTCTGATCCTGTCAACGTGAACGAGCGGACTCAAGCGCAGAACTCTGAAAGGTTTCAGTTAAAGAGAGTTTATTTACAGTGACACCAGGCGCTATAAACAACGGGTGCTCCCGGGAATCCAGGGAAAAGTGAACACGTCCAAAACTCCTCTTCTCACTTGCCAGTCACTCACACGTCCTCTTTTGTACGATACACGACGTCCACATACGAATATCCTAACTCACGACAAAGTCAAGGTAAAACAGGCAGGGGTCCAGGAGGGTCTGTGCACAGGGAGGGAACGCAAATTAGAGATCCACAGAAACACGACTACGGAAAGCACGATAAACCAGAGAGAGAGCCAGTACTACTGACTTAAATGGTAAAACGATATGTGACAAGTAGCACAGAGCCGCCGCCCTGCGCAGCCGGTGAGTGGAGAGATAGCAGGTGCGTATGGCAAAGAGCGTGAACCAATGACTGTAGAAAATGTGGGCGACCTGACAGCTCCCCATAATGCTGGCTACATTGTAGATCATAAACCCCGTCTCCCCCTCAGATTTTTTTTTCTTGAGTTGCATTCTGCCATTTTAAGTAGTTCTTATCACATTAATTTGGGTTTAAGGGGTCGTTTTTCTCATAACTTTATTTTAATAATTAACTAGATCACAGGTGTCGAACTCCAGACATCCAGGGCCGGTGTCCTGCAGGTTTTAGTTGTTTTCTTGATGTTGTAAAGTCAAGTGAGCCGTCATTTGTGAGCCGCGGTCAAGCCAGCCGCTTCTTATCCGCCGCATAAATTTCCTTGCGCTTTTACACCAGTCTTTACGGTAGCGCCTTTTCGCTTTTTATCCCGATTGAAAGCCTAGACCCGCGCACACGTGCACGCGCGCGAACAGTCACAACAGTAAACTCGTATTCAGTGCAATACAGTTTTTACGCTACAATTATGTCAATTTTCAAAAATTCATTAAAAATCATCCTTAGTAGTTGATGTCCAACTTTCAACACATCCCTCCCCTGGGACACTGTACCTCTTTGCCAAGTTTCACCCAGATTTACTGTAAAAGTCCTCAGAAATTAAAGGAAACTTGTATTCAATGCAATACAGTCAATGCAATAGAATTATGTCAAATTCAAAAATTCATTACAAATCATCCTTAATAGTTGAGGTCCGACTTTCAACACATCCCTCCTCTGGGACACCTACTGTACCTGTGTGCCAAGTTTCATCCAGATCTACTGTAATATTACTCAGAAATTACAGGAAACTTGTATTCAATGCAATACAGTCAATACAATTATGTCAATTTTCAAAAATTTATTAAAAATCATCCTTAGTAGTTGAGGTCCAACTTTCAACGCATCTCTCCTCTGGGACACCTAGTGTACCTCTGTGCCAAGTTTCATCCAGATCTACTGCAAAATTCCTCAGAAATGAAAGGAAACTTGTATTCAATGCAATGCAGCTATAATAAACTATAATTGTGTCAATTTCAAAAATTCATTAAAAATCAGCCTGAATAGTTGAGGTTCAACTTTCAACACATTCTTCCTGTGGGACATCTACTGTACCTGTGTGCCAGGTTTCATCTCAATCCGCTGCATCAATAATTGTTTAATATTGATGGATCAAAAGTGTTGCTGAGAGAGTCATGACAGGGACTATAAAGAGACGGCATATTTCAGCCATATTTGCTTGTCTTCACTAACTCGCTTTGAAATCCAGATTTTAATTTTGGAATATTAGGCGTACTTGTGGTTCCTATAAAATTATAAGGTTGAACGGGAATCAGAGTCTTCATCTCTCAGGCCTCTCTTCTGTGGATGCAGCTCACAATATTAATTCAGAAGACAAACACCTGTCTCTGGTTTTGAGATTAGCATTAAAACCCTCAGTTTTGACAAATAATACAGTTAGAGTGGATCAGGTGACCCTGAATCTTCCCTTATTTGTGCTGCAATAAGCCTAGGCTCTTGCGGGCTTCCCATGATGTATGAATTTTTTCCTTCTTTTCTCGTTCTGTGTTTATACACCTCTCTGCATTTAATCATTAGTTAGGATGTATCTCTTGCTCTCTTGCACAGTGTATATGTTGTCCTGTCTCCTTTTCATCAACCTCAGCCAGTCACAGTAGATGGCTGTCTCTCCCTGAGCCTGTTTCTGCCAGATGTTTCTACACTGTAAAATGTAATTCTAGATGTTTGTTATTTCAACATATTATTCTATATCAGTTTGACGATAGATGACTGAAGTTGTTGTTATAACATAGAATTATAAGTTAAAAACGTCCCAATTACACCAAAAAAAGCTAACTTGAAAACTCATGTCCAGCTAAATCAGCAACTTATGTGAACTTGACAATGTGGGTAAGTTGAGCACAGCAGGATTCAAAACTGCCTCATGTGACTGCTACCGAGGTGCATCATGGGGAATTGGCGGTTAACGACATGCTCACTTTACTTGGACGTTTTCTAATCGTCTTCTTTGGAATATGCTTTCAAGGTGAGTAACATTGGTTATAACTATAAGGAAAGACAGCTACAAAAGTTGGAACATGTTTTGAATTTATGGCATGATGTGTGTTTTCCTCTTTTACCGAAATGTTTGCTTTAGCTAATGTAACTTTAGCTGACAAGGTCCAGCTTGTGTGTCATGACCAAACTTGACCTAATAAACTGACATATGGCCTTTTTATGGGTTTAATGTGGCGCTGACCAAATCACAAGTATTGTGCCGCTAGCTTTAAGGTTGTGCACTCAACCACTGTTGCGATATTAGCAAGCTAACTCTGCTAATTAATAAAGCTTATTTCATATTGTCTCTGTACTTGTAAATTTCTTTCAAGTTCACAGGCTGTTGTATTTTGGTGGAAGTTCATTTTGGCAATATTTCCAATAACTGGCTGGGTTCAAAAAGAACTTTTTGGCAGGACTCAGATGCTTGTTGTCATCTGTTTACCCCTATGTAATCACTTAAGTTGTTATTAACTGCTGCATGCTAAGCTGCAAGAGTGCACTGAGGACTGAGACAAAATATGGTCTACAAACCAGCATTATATTAGTTTTTATCAGATAGTCCCCAGTGTGTTTATTTTTGCTTTAATTCTATTGTGCAGTTATTTGTTACCCTGAAATGCTTTATGCTTAACAACAGCTCACTATTTTGACTTATTTTTGAACTCTTGTGATCAGTATGACTAGATTGTGTGAGTTTCCATACTAAAAGAGCTGTAGTGATAAAATAATTGGCATCAGAGACACTGATTTTTGGCATGGTATACTGCAGAAGTTTTTTGTTTTTTTTTTGCATAATTTACCTTTTAATTAAACTGCATTCTCTGTATTGTAACAAAACTAATATTGTTTATATGTCAGAAAATTAGCAACATGAATAAATGGCGAAAACAATATAATTATAACATATATTTTTATTTTACTTATTTTAGGTCTGTTAAGCCAAACTTGATGCTGGGGATTTATTTTTGTCAGTGGAGTCAAATGGTAAGTTACAATTTGTGCATTTTGTCATACTGGAAACACCACAGATTATATTGTAACTTAATAGCTCTGTAGAACAAATGATATAAAGATTGTAGTGTCAGGGTACTTCTTAAGAAGTAATATGGCACTATTGATGATCACATGCAGGTGGCATAAACTAAATATTCAGATGTGTTACCAACAAATGATTCATTAACAAAAGCAATGGAGCAGACTGTTTAGGTTCTTGTGGTTGTAATAACATCCATAACTGCAAGTTTGTCATTAATTTATTTTCACAGGTCTAGATGATCACATCTGTCTTTGTCATTTAAATGAGGTGGACTTGCAAACTTTGCACTCTTTTGGGTAAATTGCTGTCCAATACATATACACAGAATGTGCACAGTATTTCAGATCTAAAAAGGGAGTATGTAATGGACTTGCTGGCTTTAATGTAAAAAGCCTGTTGTGTAACTTTAATGAGGCAGTTGGACTAAAACAGTATTGCTCATCAAGGTAAACATCTGAGGAATAAGGAAACTCTTACTTGTCCTTTTACTCAGTGTTCTTTTAATCGCACATTTACTAAAGTTTTACATCACATAAGTCATTTTCACAATCATTCCACTTTAAAAGATTTCGAGACAGAGCTTATTGTTCTCTGAACTTCCTTGTTTGCTGAACGGCAGGTAAAGTGCATCTTTTGTTTGTTTGCTTTTGTGTGTTTGTGTTTTCTCTAATGGGCCTCAGATGACTGTTTGCTTAAATTTGGGTCTCAAAGAATCTTTTTTTATTCTGCCTGTACTCTCCACCCTCTTCTTCTATTGCTCAGGTTGAAGCAGAATTTGCCCGTCTTACATCTGTTGACCTGAAAGGGTTCCTTTTGCTGTGCTTGACCATTATGGAGAGGTTCGTGGAGCTGTACAAACTCAAGAGCGGCATAGGAGGGCTAACTAGGCTCATAAGATGCTTCGGTGATGATGTAAGTGTTCAACTGCAAAATCTAATCCTTTGTTTAAGTTTTAGGTTATCCAGTTCAACTGATGAACTCATTGAAAGAAAGCTGATAAGTAAAGTCTGTCATCATATTTCACAACTGGACATTTAGTGTGGTAACTTTTACAGAATCTGTGTATATTGGTGGTAGGTTGGATATCATATTCTACTTGAATGTCCTGATAAGCCTGATTCAAAATCTCCAATGATAATCATATATTGATGGAATTATGCATCAAAAAGCTGTGAATTTGGAGCTGTCTACATGCTTTATAAACACTGTTTAAAAAGTGTTTTGTTTTCTTTTTGACTTCTTTGACCAGAGCCCTACACAAAGGAAGAGGACAGAGGACCTCATTTTCTAAAGGAAGATCCCTCACACACTTTCAAGACTGTGAAGGTTAGCATTGTTTCTTTTAGTAAATTTAATAATGACAGCACCACAGTGGATTTCAAATTAAGCATGTGGCATCTATGAAACAATAGATGCCACATGATAACATGTGTACTTTTTCCTCACCAAATGTATTATTACAAGATCTTTGACACTGGATTTGGTCTGGGTTTCAGAGAAACTAACTGGCAAGCTAGCATTGATATTATTAGTGTCTTGTGTTTATTCATGTCTTCACCAGGGTCTTTGACATTTCGCTGCCTTACTGTTCACTTCAGCTTTACGTTTGATTTCTCACATTGTATATTGTAATGGCAGAGATATTAGGATATTTAAGGGCTGCAGTGGCTGCTACAGCTGTGGGGGCAATACTTTGGTGAAATGTCCTGGACCCTGGAAAAGAGACTGTGTAGACTGGGTAAGCAATTAAAGGTTACTGGCCGAGAGTCATTGGGCAGCTGGGTAAAGGTGGATGTTGATATTCAGTGCCAATTATGCAACCTGTTCAGCCATGTCTATATGCTCTTTTTTCATACTGTTAATATAGGGGAAAAAAATAAACTTTAATCAATAAACTGATTAAAGAAGCATTGTCTATGGAGCCATAATCTGATCCTGCAGTGTAGCTGCAGTTTGCACATTTCATGTATTCTCAGCCAGATTTGGTTTAGAGCACAGCCAATATTTAGCATAAGTAGATTTAAATTCACACACTGGTGATGGCAAGCTACATTGTAGCCACAGCCACCCTGGGGCGCACTGACAGAGGCGAGGCTGCCGGACACTGGCACCACCGGGCCCTCTGACCACCACCAGTAGGCAACGGGTGAAGTGTCTTGCCCAAGGACACAACGACTGAAACTGTCGGAGCCGGGGCTCGAACCGGCAACCTTCTGATTATAAGACGAACTGTCAACTCTTGAGTTTCAGTCATCCACCCGTGTGTGAATGACTGAATGTGTAAAGCGCTTTGGAGTCCTTAGAGGACTAGTAAAGCGCTATACAAACTCTGAGCCATTTACCATTTAAATTGAAAATTTTGTTTGAATTCTGCAATTGAAGACATGCTCAGTTATTTATGAACATGGTCTTTGTTCAAAGCAAGAAATGGATTTGTAACATGGGGTGCATATCTCATTCTGAAAAAACTTTAACAACTAATAAGTGTTACCCAAAGCCAATCACCATCATCCAAGGCATCAGTATGGCTCTTCTTTGGAAAGACATGATTTCTTAAGCACAAGGGATATTGTGTAATTGTAATTGTGTAATTTTATTTATTTATTTTTTTGTCTTTTCTAGCCGACAGGTATTGAAGACACGTTTTCTAAGAGGATGAAAGTTGGCATTGCGATGGTGAAAGAAGAAGATATCATCGATGTGTTGGTTGTCCTAGGCGGCAGTAATCCTGTCTAATCTGAGGGATGTCTCAAGTGCCATTTCCATGCTGATGGGTCTTCTTTTGCCCTCAACATAGACTATCCAAAGGAACTTAAGGACATCTTTGAAGTCATTCAGAACATCCTAATGAACATTGGTGGAAGGCAGTGCATCTCTCTAGTGCATGGTCTAAGAAACAGACTCTTGCAGAAAGCCATGCAGAACTGTAATTGTATGCTCACAGCATACAATTGCCTTAGTGTTAAGGACAGTTTTTATTTTACTGTTTGTTTTTTATTCTTGCAAGTTCTCATTCTCACTTTTGTATGTCACTAAATGACTACACTTTACATTCCAGATTAGACAATTACTCATTTGTTCATGGTTTAAGAAACTTATGTGAACAACAATATAATGGTGGACTCTGCAGATGCTTATCTCATGCAAGTCAGTAGTTTTTCCTTTGTTTTGCAATTGAGCAGACTCAAACTGATGTTTCTGAAATATTCATATTATCAAATGTTTCAGAAGCATGCACTCATTTTCAGAGATATTGGTTCTGTGGAATTTGTTGCAATTGTAAACGAAGACAAATACAAGAGTTTGATGTCTTAGTTGTTATAAACTGATCTTTACTGTCACTTATCAAAGGTTTTGTACTGTTTTAATAGTTCACATTTTATGCTAACAGGTGTGACTGAGCACAATGAAGTTTAAAAATTTTGCAAATGTAAAGAATAACTTTTCTAAAATAGCAAGTGTCCCGTTGATACATTACATTAATGCAGACTTTATGTTGTTACTTCACAAGAATCACTACTGCTCCTAGAGTATTGGTCAGAATTTAATCTTCACCCAAACTGGGCTCAAGACCAAGTTCAAATTTATTGTTCACAGGGAGCAGCCTTTGAGTTTTGATGGATTGTGAGCCTGATGAGCTACGTCACTGATTTTTCTGTTTCTCAGATGACTAAGATGGCACAATAAATGGTGAATGTTGGGTGCTCATGAGTAATTGTCTTGTCATGTTCTTAAAACAAACTTTCTGTATGAAATGATCAGATAGACTTAAATGGAATCTGTGGGTTTTTATTTTTTTTCTGTAAACAACAGAAAATTAATTTAAAGGAATGTAGATATTTAAACCTGAGATCTAAGATAAACCTAACAGGTAGTTTTACTGAAATGGATGTTAGAAAGCTAAAAAAAAAAAAAAAAAAAAAACTTAAGATGTTTAATACACACTTTTCTTTACATCCAGTCAATCAACTCTGATAATTAAAATGAAACTGATTTACAAGTTCACTCAGCTATCTTAAGGAGCTCAGTTAATTAATAAACTTAAATCAACTTAGCTAACAGATTATGTTAGTTAAGCTAAAATAGATTCCTAAGTTAAAAGAACTACTAAAGTATTTGAATTAACTAAAAAACCCAAGTCAACTGAACTAGGACAAGAGTTTAAACAATAGATTATTTTAATTTAGCTGAAAGGGTTTTCCCAAGTAAAGATGACAATTAAAGGAGTTGAACTGACTAACAAATCTCAGTCAACTAAACTAAGACGAAAGTTTAGACAACATGTGATTTTTCATTAAGATAACAATTGGTTGTGTTATAAGAACAAACTCTATTTCTTGACTTAACTTAAAATTTTAAGGCAGCCCTGTACCTGATATTTTTAAGTTGAAACAACAAGTTAGATTTTACAGTGTACCTCTTCAAATGGAGTTTTTCCTTCCCACTCTCACTAAATGTTAGCTCATATGGGGTCATTAAATTGTTGGGGTTTTCTTTGTATTATTGTTGTGTTTTTACCCAGCAACATAAAGTGTCTTTAGGCAACTGCTGATGTGATTTGGTGCTAAATACATAACATTTAACTGCTAACACCGGAATTAATTAAATTGTATAAATTCAAATTATATATTCATTGTGACATACTCCTTGTCTTTTGAAATACTTTATTTTCTGTTTTTGGACACCTTTTAAAACAACATTCAATATTACAGGAACAGAAGCTCTTCTATTTCATGAACTACCAAACTTACTGCTAGTAACACACACTGCAACTGGGAAACACCAGGGAACACTTAATTAAGGCACAATACACAATATATAGGTGAATTGATTTTGCCTCTTCACCACATATGACACTGAATACTGTAGCTCCTGTGAAAAATAAGGCCTCAAATCAGAAGTACTTGACCCCGTGGTATAATTCTCTAACACATAGCCTAAAGCAGACAACTCGTAAGCTGGAAATGGCGTGTCACAAATTTAGAAGATCATCATTTAACCTGGAGAAACACTTTGCTGCTTTATAAGAAAGCCCTCCGCAAAGCCAGAACATCTTACTATTCATCACTGATTGAAGACAATAAGAACAACCCCAGGTTTCTCTTCAGCACTGTAGCCAGGCTGACAAAAAGTCATCTAGAACTCCCTGACTCCTCCGCCAGACTTCTGTTTGCTGATTTCTCATCAGCGTTCAACACTCAACAATAGAATAAAATATACAATAGGATAAAAATAGAATACAAATTCTATATACAACTGAGTAAAAATACAACTTTGTCAGAAAAGAGTATTGCACTTAGTCTTATTGCACATGTGTGGGTTTGTGTGTGTTCGATCAGTTGAAGTCTTTGTTGTGGAGTCTGACAGCAGTGGGGAGGAAAGACCTGCAAAATCTCTCCGTCCCACACCGTGGGTGCCGCAGCCTGCCACTGAAGAAGCTGTTCAGTGCTGTTAGAGTTTCCTGCATGGGATGGGAGGGATGAAAGCTTAGCCACCATTCTCCTGTCACTCACCACCTCCACTGGGTCCAGAGGGCATCCTAGAACAGAGCTGGCCCTGCGGATCAACCTGTTCAGTCTCTTCCTATCCCCGGCAGAGATGTTGCCGCCCCAGCAGACCACACCATATAAGATGGCTGCAAAACATGCTGTAGGTGTTACAGGTGCTGTGCTGCAGTGGTTTGTATCATATCTATCTAATAGACTCCAATTTGTTCATGTAAATGGAGAGTCTTCTTCACATGCTGAGGTTAATTATGGAGTTCTACAGGGTTCAGTGCTAGGACCAATTCTGTTTACATTATACATACTTCCCCTAGACAGTATCATTAGAAGACATAGCATACATTTTCACTGCTATGCTGATGACACCCAGCTCTATCTATCCATGAAGCCAGGTAACAAACACCATTTAGTTAAACTGCAGGAATGTCTTAAAGACATAAAGACGTTTATGGCCGCTAACTTTCTGCTAATTCAGTCAAAACTGAGGTCATTGCATTTGGCCGTGAAAATCTTAGAAATATGGTATCTAAGCAGATTCTTACTCTGGATGGCATTACCTTGGCCTCCAGTAACACTGAGTAACCTTGGAGTCATTTTTGACCAGGATATGTCCTTCAATGCACATATTAAACAAATATGTAGGACTGCTTTCTTCAATTTGTGCAATATCTCATAAATGAGCAATATCCTGTCTCAGAGTGACGCTGAAAAACTAGTTCATGCATTTATTACTTCCAGGCTAGACTACTGTAATTCATTATTATCAGGATGTCCTAAAAACTCCCTGAAAAGCCTTCAGTTAATCCAAAATGCTGCTGCAAGAGTACTGACAGGGACAGGAAAGAGAGGCATATTTCTCCTATAATGGCTTCAATTCATTGGCTCCCTGTTAAATCCAGAATTGAATTCAAAATACAAGGTCTTAAATAATCATGCCCCATCCTATCTTAATGACCTTGTAGTACCATATCACCGTATTAGAGCACTTTGTTCTCGCACTGCAGGTTTACTTGTTTTTCCTAGAGTATTTAAAAGTAGAATGGGAAGGAGAGCCTTCAGTTTTTAGGCCCCTCTTCTGTGGAACCAGCTTCCAGTTTGGATTCAGGAGACAGACACTATCTCTACTTTTAAGATTAGAGGCAAAAAAAGTTTTTTCTTTTAAACAGTACATTGCATAATAACTGAAAATGCAATGTACTGTTTATAGGGCGATCATGGCTCAAGAGTTGGCAGTTTGTCCTGTAATTGGAAGGTTGCCGGTAAAAACTGTAAATTAAGCTTGTTTGGTTATATTTTTTATTGCATTCTTGTAATTTTTCATGCTTGTACTTTTAATACATTTTTGATAACATAAAAATACATTCTGAGAGATACCTGCATTTTTCAATACAAAATTCACAGATATTTTCAAAATTGATTTGGCATGCAGTGTTACATTGGTAAAGTATAATATATTGCATTAGAAACTTTCACAGGATCAGTACTGGACTATATCAAGTTCTGTATTGCAAATGTGACTGTGGACAAAAGCATTCGGGTTTTCCCAAACCAAAAACCCTGGATGACCAGCGAGGTCTGCACACTCCTCAAAGCCCACGATGCCGACTTTAGGTCAGATGACAGAGCTCTGTACAGGTCTGCTCGAACTGACCTGAAAAGGGGTCCCACCTGTCCAGCAACAACACACGAGAGGTGTGGCAGGGAATAATAGACATCATAAACCACAGCGGCAGAACTGTGAAAACAGAAAACCTGAGTGTGCAGCTAGCAGAGGAAATAGCTTCTTTGCCCGCTTTGAAACACCACAACAGCAGCATTCATCTGCCTCAGCCCTGCTCCCATCCTCATCCTCACCTGGTTCCTGCACCGCTCCATTCACTGTAACGGAGCACGATGTCAGATGTGTGTTCCTAGCAGTGAACCCCAGGAAGGCGGCCGGTCCAGAAGGAATACGTGGTAAAGTGCTAAGAGCATGTGCCCACCAGCTCACCCTCATCTTCACCAGAATCTTCAACCTCTCACTGGATGAAGCAGCCATCCCATCCTGTCTAAAATCAGCCACAATCATCCCAGTGCCAAAGAAGTCTCCCATCACCAGCCTGAACTATTATTGCCCTGTGGCCATCACACCGGTAATCATGAAATGCTTTGAGAGACTAGTCCTTCAGCACACCAAGGATTACCTCCCCCCACCAGTTTGCATACCGCGCAAACAGATCCACAGAAGACACCATCACCCTCCACTTGGTGCTGAGTCACCTAGAACAGTGGCAGAGATACGTCAGAATGCTCTTCGTGGACTACAGCTCAGCCTTTAATACAATAATGTGTGGTTAATTCTTCAAAAACGCATTTTAAAAAAAGCATTTTTAGGCATGTTAATAAAATTAATTAATGACTGCTCTTAAATACCTAAAAAAATCAACTGGCGTGGTGTCCAATTGTGTGCAAGAATTGGACATTTTTGTACAACGTCTGGATATTCATGTATTGACAGCACTGTAATTTTTCACTGTTTCACTTTAAAAACATAAATCTTTGCACAGATGATGTTTATATGTTGGTACGGTTCTTATCATTTTGCAGAAAAAAAGAGACTGCTAAAAATAAAAACATGAGAGGTTTTTGGATGAAGTTTGTGTTCTCCATTCTTTAAGCACCGGTTCGAGCACCGTTTAAGCACCGGCACCGTTTCAAAAGTACCGATTTGGCACCGGTATCGGATAAAACCTAAACGATACCCATCCCTAGTGGAGGAGAGACTAAAGGCTGAGTATGGAGAGGCATTAGGAGCAGCATTGAGTACAAGACAGACTAGGCGTGAGAGGAGACAGAAAGGAAAGAAAGTGAACACAAACATTGCAACCACATATTCATCCCTGACAAAGCACAAAAAAACATATGGTGTTTCAGCCCTAGAGTGTGAAGATGAAGAAAGTTTTTCTCCTGAACCTGACCCATTCCATGAGGTGAGCACTTACCCTATGGTAGAGGTTGCTAACCCACATTTTGGAGTGGACGGGGATAACAGCCGCACTATTCATGTTTACCGGTCATGGACCGAGTCTGAATGTGCTGATGCTTGCAAGAGCCTTGGAGACCCATTGACTAATATTGATGAGTTTGTAGCTCGACATACACAGCTTTGTTCCTCGTACCGTTTAAATGGACAGGAAACTGAAATTACTTTTAGGAGATGCCTCACTTATAATTGGACCCATGTCAGAGGAAGGTACACAGGTAAAGGGCCAGGTGATAACACCCTGCCCTATGGAGATGCAGATCTCATTGTCCAAATTAATGGAGTGTACGATCGTCTCACAGATACTTTTAGAACAACTGCAGACTACACCAAAATTTCACAATACACACAGAAGGAAGGAGAAGATGTTCATGAGTATCGAGGTAGATTGGAGGAAGTGTTTAAGAGGCATAGTGGACTTGAAGAGAATGCAGACGCAGCAGGCCCCTATCAACAGCAGCTGAAACATGCCTTAATGAGTGGGTTCCATCCATCCATTGCAGATTTTATCAGAAAGCAAAATGTAAATCACACCACAGATGGAGTGACTCAATGCATGAACTGGGCAAGGCATGCACAGGATGTGATTAAGAGTAAAAAGAAAAAATTGCAAAATACATTAAATGCTGCCACATTTTATGTTGATGAAGATTCTCAGGTACTTTTTCAGGGGCAGACTAGACGAAGTAGAGGTAGAGGAGATAGAGGTAATTGGAGGGCCAGAGGAGAACGAAAGAGAAGGGATGAAAGGTGTTACAACTGTGGGAAAATAGGTCACTTCATTAGAGACTGCCTTGAGGACCTACGTGAGGAGTATAGATGACCAGGTCCACATAACCCCTCATATAATAAATGACTAGTATCTGCTGCCACTGCTAATACACATGCATGTTTAAACACCCCATCAGACTGCCAGAAACAACAATCAGTGCCCCAAACCATAGATTTGACTGAAGTGTTGTTGAATTTATCAGGGAAAGAAGTAAAACCCTTTCGCACATTAACAGTGGAGGGGAAAACTATACAGTTTTCATGTGACTCAGGGGCAGATAAAACCATCCTGAGGGACCATGTGTCAGGAATAGACCCCCTCGAACGGCGTCATTTATGTAAAATCTGCAAATGGACAGTTAAATCAACACAGAATCTCTAAGCCAGTATGGATCAGAGATCCATCTACAGGAGAGGCAGCTCAGGGTTCAGTAGTAATGTGTCCGACATGTCCTGTGAACCTTTTGGGTAGAGATATGATGGTAAAACTTGGAATCTCAATCATTCCCACGGCTGTTGGAATGATAAATGCAGGAAAAGGAGAAACTGCAGAAACAATGGTTCACCAGGGCAGTGGTGATGTACATTACTACTGGACGCTTGACCTGTCAACCTCTAGGCCAGATCAGATAAACTGTAAAATGTTGACCACATCTGAGGAGAGATTAGCTGAGGGCTATGATAGACAGGAGCCAGATGAGATGCACATCACACTTAGGTTTAAAACGACACCAGGACCTGATGATGCCTACACTGACAAAGTAATGAAATTGGGTCCTCAAAGAATTACTGTAAAAGCTGTATATACTGATGGAAAACAAATGGCAGGATGTAGTGTGATAATTTCTGAAGCAGCTCAACAACTTTTCAAGGGAAAGGTGCCACATGTTTCACTAACTAAGTGTAGCACGGCTGAGTGGGAAGATTTAGCATTTTTAGTGGAGCAGGGAGAGCACACAAATGAATGGCAGCAATGTGGAGGGGGATGGGAGACAAACATGCATAGCAGTATCTTCCGTAAGAAGCTGGGGTGGGTGACACATGCAACACCTCAGATACACTTAGAGGGAAGTGAGAATGAAACAGCAGAATGACATATGGTAGATCTAAATGATCATCCTGAGCTTAAACAGATTCCAGACTTTTTGTGGTCAAAAGGGAAGACTGATGTAGGGTTAATGATAACAGCAAACCCAGTAGTAATAAAGCCTAAAACCTCATATAGACCTAGAGTGAAACAGTATCCCCTCAAACCAGATGCAGAAGTAGGGATCAAGCCTGTAATAGAAGACATGATTGAAGCAGGAATACTGGTAGAAGCTCCAAATGCAGCATGTAACACGCCCATTTTTCCAGTGAAAAAAGCAGATTCTCAATCGTGGCGCATGGTCCAAGACTTGAGGGCTGTAAATCAAGCTGTAGAAAGTGTTGCACCATGTGTTCCAGACCCCCATACCTTGTTCAATCAGATAAGACCAGGTATGACATATTTCACAGTAGTAGATCTGAGTAATGTTTTCTTTTCCATACCAGTGCATGAGAACTCACAAGGTTGGTTTGGATTTACATACCAAGGTAAAAAATATACCTACACTAGATTACCACAAGGTTTTTGTGACAGTCCTACCCTTTTTATGCAAGCAATAACCAATTGTCTGTCTGATTTCATAATACCATCACATTCACAGATTCTAGTTTACGTGGATGATATTTTGATAGCGTCCGACTCAGAACAAAATTGTAAAACTACGTCTATAGCACTGTTGACACATTTAGCAAAAACAGGGAATAAAGCGTCACTTTCGAAGTTACAGTGGGTAAAGAAGGAGGTGAAATTGTTAGGTCACCAGCTCAGTGCAGCGGGAAAAAGCATACACCCAGAAAGGAAAGCAGCTATTTTAGCAGCTCCTAGGCCAGTGACAAAGAAACATATGATGCAATTTCATTCGTTCATGGGTACCAAATTTTGCTGAAGTAAGTCAACCACTGTTAGACCTGATGTACAGTGAGTCTTTAGCTATGTCAGATAGTCTAAGCTGGACTCCAGAGGGAGAACAGGCATTCTGCATGTTGAAACAACTGTTGACAAGTGCGACTGTGTTAGGATTGCCTGATTATAATAAGCCATTTGTCCAAACAGTTGACTGCAAAGGACATTTCATGACTTCAATGTTAGCACAAGACAGCGGGGGAAGAATGAAGCCAGTAGCTTACTATTCTAAAAGATTAGATCCAGTTGCTTGTGCTTTGCCTCCATGTGTGAGATCAGTGTGTGCAGCAGCTCAAGCCATTCAATGTTCTGGGGAAATAGTTCTATTTCACCCTTTGACACTGTTAGTTCCACACGAGGTTTTACTACTGCAGACTAAAATGACATTTCTGTCACCTGCAAGACATTTCCAGTATGCATTTGCTACATTACATTTCTTTGTGCAGTGCGTGAGACGAGGTGTGACAGCCTCTACAGGGAAACCTGTAGAACACGCCAAACTCCTGCAGAATCTGCTGGAGGCAGTGTTATTACCCAGTAGAATTGCCGTTTGTAAATGTGCAGCACACATGTGAGGGAAAGATCCAGTTGCATTAGGGAATGCTTTTGCAGATAAGATCGCAAGAGAGGCAGTTTTAGGAGCACATGATGTTAACATTTTAGCAGTGCAACACCAGCAGACGTTGCCTATTATGCAAGGTGTACTGGCAGACATGCAGGCCCACTCACCTACTGCAGGAAAACAGTTGTGACTTACAGAAGGAGCGAGCTTGCAGGATGGTGTTTATTATTTGTGTGATAAACCACTACTGCCTTACAATTTGTGTAAGACTGCTGCTATTTTGAGCCATGGGCCATGCCATGTCGCAACAGGAGGGAGAAGACTCAGAAGATGATGGCAGCAGTAATGATGGCAGCAGTAGTTTATATTCTAGGATTAAATACCTTTAAAAAAATGTTTTGCAGGTCATGTTTGACATGTTGCAAGCATAATTCTCGGGGTAATTTGAGACCTAAGAGAGGGAAATTCCCTAGACCCAGTCACCCATTACAAGTTATTCACATGGACTATAGAGCTGTCCAACTGTAGTAACTATGAGTACTGTTTAGTGATAATGGTCCACACTTTGTAAATGAAGTGATTAGATTAATGGCACAATATCTAGGGATAACACTAAAAACATCATTGTTTATATCACCCACAAAGTGCAGGGTTGATAGAGGGAATTTTAGGAACAGTAAAGTTAAGACTCAGGAAGTCAATGGAAGAGACAGGCAGGACATGGTTAGACTGTATAGAATTAGTTAAGATGTACATGAGGATTACTCTAACAGAGAATGGTCTGACTCTTTGAGATTATATATGTTAGAGCATTTAGAGTTCTAGTCTTCTGTAGTGATGATAGAAAAGCAGAAGAGAGAGCATTTTAGCAGATTAGATGCTTAAAATGTTTAAAAGTAAAGAAGTCTTGAGAACAAATGATCTGCCAGACGATTCTGTTTCTCCGCAGGAGCAGAGTCTGAAGTCTGGAGATTGGATGTTGATAAGGCCATGGAGAGGAAGTGCTGGTCCAGTCCACGGTGGGAAGCAGTAGCGGTTTTAGATACGGGCGACACGGGCGGTTGCCCGGGGCGGCATCGTGGTGGGGGGCAGCATCACGGGCATCGGCAAAAAAAAAAAATTGCTCATACTCATGCTGCCCCGACGGCAGCCAGCGCATATTGGGAATGGCATAGGCACCGATCGGTTTTCTATCGCCCATTTGCTGGGAGTAAGGGCGCCCTCCGTTTGCGAGGTGCACCTGCTGCTTGCGGCACAGGGAGGAGAGGGCGGGGCGCCGGGGGATTCTCTGGCTGGCTGGAGCAGCATCTAATAACCAACTCACAAAATAAAACAAAATAAAAACAAACCAACAAACACGAAAACACCAGACATCATGATACAGGCTTATAATTTGCCCCGATGTTTTTTCAAAATTCTATATGGGAAAAGTGAGCCAGAGTGAGTGTTTGCCCAGGGCGCCAAACAGGCTAGGCCCGCCGCTGGTGGGAAGGTCCCTATCGGGTGCTGCTGATGACGCCCACAGCAGTGAAGATTGCTGAAAGGAACACTTGGATACATCAAGCGCACTGCAAAAAGGTGACACACATCCAGGCCAGCTCGGAGTAAGTGGCAGGAAGACCGGGTTCAAAGGGGGGGAAAGCCTCCAGGGCCCCTCGTCTCAATCCGGTGAAGAAACCAACTGAGCCACAGGTACTCATCAGAAGGGCTGGGAATGTGCTGTGCACGTTCTTGAGCCTGTGGACCCTGAGTGGGATGACAGGACGTGCACTGGGACAGAGTAAACCACACCCAGTACTCGCATGGGTTTTCAACCAACTACTGGTGGCAGTTTGTGAACACAACCACTCACATAAAGAACGAGACGAATTTTCATGCTTGTGAGGCCACTGTCTAAACATTCTTCTGGACTGTGGCCATATAGCACCACTGAGAGCGAGACAGTTTGTTTGGTTGCTTTAGCAACACATCCAGGAGTAAACGTACTTGGAACACTGCCAACTTTTCAACTCCTCTTGATTCACCAGTAGCTAGGAAGGTGAACTGCTCTGGTGAGACAGACCTGCTAGTCTGACTCCAAGTTGCTGCAGGATATTGAACAGCTAAACGAACTGGAAACAGGCCAGTTACCTATGTGTATGAAGGGCAATGGATTAGTCCAAGTTGGAGATTTACCATGGAATTTGTGCAACGTCACCTATTCTTTTTGTCCTCTGCAAGAAGGGATGTCAACAGAGAAGCCTTTTGTCTACATTTACATCATAAACACTTCTCTAAGCTGGTTGAGGTTTTGAGCCAAGAAGATCAAAACACCTTGATCCAATTTCCTTTACAAAGCTTTTCCTGTGGTCACAACAGGACAGGAGAAGAGTTGTAAATGCAGATAATTCACCAGTTAACTCTAACCCCCACAGAATGCCTACAGTGAGAAGATTTGGGGGGTTGATAGGAGTCATAAAGAAGGGTGTTGACCAGGCTACAGCTTTGAAGTCAGCTGAGAGCCACATGGACAAACAATAAAGTCAACTGATGTGTTTGAATGCCTATGTCTGTATACAGTTGTATTGTAGTGACATATGATTTTTAAGAATGTTGATTCTTCTTGTTTGACTGTTACATTCAGTTGTTCACTTGCAGAAATGCATGATGAATCGCACGACAGGAGTAGCTGCACCACAAGGCTGGATAGCTTGGTTAATGTCTGGTCCTTTGTGGCATCTTCTTTTGAAAATATTAACTCCTGTTTTTTGACTGTTGACATTGATTTGCTTATGTATAGGATGCATTTTACCGTGTATAAGATCAATGCTAACTAAAATGATTTCTAATACATTTGTTAATTATGTACTCTTACGACAATATGAAATGACTGAAATGAATGACATGACAGAAGCCTGTGTATGAATGACGCCTGCGCTGAAAATGTCAAGCAAGAGGTGCATGGCTGAGAATATACCACACAGGAATAATTTGGAGCATAAAAATAACAAAACAGGAGGGAAATGTTAAGGTGAATTGTTAAATGTTTGTCATTTTTATGCTTACCATCTCTACATTGTTTTAACTCTGTGATGAAAGAAATTCTTTCTGTCTTCCCCTCCCCAGATTCTCGAGGTTCTGGGTGGGGGCTGTAGTCTTTTATTACAGACACATCCTTGTGAAGGTCTTTTTGATGTAAGCTTCCTGCCCACCAGGAGGCCACACACACACATGCATACAGTGCCTTGTCTTTGTAACCAAGGGGGGTTACGAGGGGAGGTGTTTGTAAACTATTGTTTGAATATTTTCAATAAAAGGCAGAGAGAGGAGGCCATCGTCGGGGTCATTTGTAATGAGCTGGAATACCGACGAGGCCTCCCTTGCAAGTAAACCGATCGATCGCTGTTGCCTTGTTTTTCTTTCACGGGAATAAGTCCTGGATACAGCGGGGTCTGAGTTTAGACCCAACAGTGGTTTCCGACGTATAACAAGTAAGTCAAACTTCCCTTGTTGCCTGGTTTTAGACTTCTTGTGCTGTGCTAGATGAGCCTTCTCAGTAAAGTCAAACACCTTTTTAAGAGTATTCTCACCTAGAAGCATTGTAAGTCTCTGTCGGATGACTGAGCATGCATCAAGATGCAGCAGAAGTAAAAAAAAAACCCCGACTACCAACAGATGTGAGACACAGGTGTGGGATTTTATTACTTTTTTGTTCATTTTCTGTTTCCCTTTATGTAATTTCTGGATTATAGTGCAAAGAAGTTATTTACATACATCCAGTATTCCTATCCTAGAGTCTTGAAGCCAAGCCAAGGAAAAACGGTTCCTGCCCCAGGACAGCTTAACCGTCAGGGGCAAGTCTGTACTGGTACATATTGTAAAACGCCTTTTATAACACAGCTATTTCCTGAAGTCATTTTCTAGATAATGACTCTTTCTCAGTGCATTGTTCACCAATATTTAAACATTTTTTTTTATAATTAATTATAATTCTAACATAATTTGTCACATATTCACAAAAGTAGCAGCCTTCAGACACAACCTGTTTTTGACATTTAACAATGATCTTTGTTTACACACTGGCATGCTGTTACATTAATGCACACACAGATGCACAGCAGAGATTCAGTGTGGACTTTGTAATTACTGAAGAAAAAAAACTGATGAGACCAGGACATAATATAAGCCATTTTAATAAAATAGCATTTCAATATTTATTGTGAAGAATAAACACAGATGACAGTTTAGAAAGGTTGTTGGGAGCAAGGAAGCAACAAATAAAGAGCATGACAAGAAGTCTGAATGTGTCCTTGAAAAAAAACAGAAACTCTAACTTTACAAATAAATCAATAATTTCAAAACAAACACCCTTTGCTGTGGCTCTAATTTATGAAAACCTTTCAAAAAACACATTTGTGTGTGAAAGGTTGAGATGAAAAACTACTTTTCACCTCACAATCAGACAATTAATTCCATAGTGAAAAGAACTACTGAAATTAATCATTTGAGGATGGATACAATGTAAAGAGATAAAACTAGTCCTGCAGCTGCATGGAGATGGAGCTACTTACCCTAACTGACCAATCAACGTTTACAAGATAAATTGCAGGAGTCATTACATTATACTACTAAACATTTTAGAAATCCCTACCTTTAAATATCTGTAGGTAAATAAAATTACAATTTTAATTGTAGTTTTAGATAAAATACATCAATATTCCATTTAATTACAGGGGAATTACACCTTAGTTGTGGGCTGTATTATAAAATGTTACCATGTTTTTATCTTCTGTGTTAAGTAGACTGATTTTACATGTACTGAAATGTGCTATATAATTGCCATTGTCATCTGGATGAAACATAACTAAACTCATAAAATAAAATGATAGATTTGAACTATATGTAGAGTGATGTAATGTAAATTTCTTTCAGTTTTTCTCAAACTTCTTTGTCAGCCTCAAGATTTGAATCATTACAAGATACATGTCTTACAGAAATAAAAATCCAAAATCACTGGTAATGACATTCTCAAAATCAAAGTCAAATATCACCAAACAACTTTTAAAAAGACCAAATGAAAACAAATAAAAGATTACTGAGACCAAATCAGATGTTGTTGTTGGTTTTTTTTTTGGTTTTAATCAGCACTTCCTCTGGGAAAACCTGTTTGTGACCAGGCTTCTGCTGTTTCTACCCAGTCAGCAAATCTGAAACATCCAAGAGCAAAGGTTTGACAATGAGCAATAACCAATGGAAATGGAAATAATATAATGTATACATTTTTTAAATCCTAATATTGATTGTAAAACTCTTCACACTAAAGAATACTAATTGCTATAATTAGTTTAAATGTTAAATTGCAGATTCCCCTAAAATGGACCCATTGTAGCCTATGCTGATCAGCATATTTACTTAACATAAATGTTAACACTGTTAAGGACAAAAAATTGTTTACATTTTTGTAAAGTTTTAAAATATTTATTGTAATACCATTGATAACATATTAGGAGTTACCCAGTAAGGGACACTTCATCATCTGGAGTGCCTGCAAGTTGATCATAATGTTTCTTCACCATATCAAGCTCTGTTGAAACATCTGAAAAACCAAACACTTTTTGAATTGTTTCCCCCCAGAGTGTTTCACATAATTATGTGTGTGACTCGGTAATTTATAAGGTAATTTTAAAAAATAGATAGACAAATCGGTAAAACAGCAGTGGTATCAGGTACAAGATTGCACAGATGAAGAGAAAAGGAATAATTACAGCAAACTAGCCTGTTTACCTGGAAGTAAGCTCCCATCAGTTTTGAATGAACATTTAATGGATTCCTTTGTAGTTTTCTCCAGAATCTCCCGGATGTTTTCCTATTTTTAAAAAACTAATCACTTATCACAGATAAAAATGTGTTAAAGTAAAAAACAATGACATTTAGAATTTTTTCAGACTGGATTAAAAATATAAATGGAAACATACATTTTTGTATAAGTCTAATCCAGTTCAACATAGAAAAAGCCTTCAGGTGAGCTAAAACAAAATACGGTCATAATATTTCTTCATAAAACATGACAAACCGTCAAATCATGCAACTTCTCCAACATGGTATTTTTTGCCTGCTCAAACATGTCCTTCTTTGAGTGCACATGGTTCTTAATAGTCTCCCTCATGCAGTACAGCATGCCTTCTCCTCTAAATTCTGCAGCCTCTATAATAAGACAGAAAGCTCCAATCAGATTTCTCTTACTGAATAATGATAAATATAAATATGTGTTTTAGTGCCAAGTTGTGAATCTCTGATATTATTTCTTACTCTTGTAGCCTTCTTCCATAATGTTCTCAATTGTCTCTGTCAGACTGCTGTAGACTCTTTTCTTCTGTTTCCGGATGATTCTGTTCAGTTTTGCCTTCATTTTTTCTTCCTTAGAGACAAAACATGAAATATGGATGAACATCGTTTCAAATCACAAGTCACAAAACTAATGTTAATTTTTCATGTTTTACTTTACTGTACTTTACTGTCTCAACTGATGTATAGGAAAGTCTCATCTCTTACCTCTGTCTTGAGAAATCTGAGCTGCAGTTCAGCATTTTTGTACTTTTCAATCAGAGAATCAGTGTTAAGTGAAAAAGTCTTGATGACTCCGTTGAATGCTCCACATTCTGAGTCATTTCTGAAACACGTAAAAAATTTGGTTTATAATGAAAGAACTGGCAATTTTATTATCATTATTTAATGTTTTTATGTTAAAAATGTGGTATGTAATAAATTAAATATTTTGGATAATATTATGTGACTGTTTAGAACTTGTTTTTTTTTATTACAGGAAGGTCTTTTTGAATTCTTCACCAATGCTGTCAGTCAGACATGAAGCCAACTTCATGTTAAGGTTTATTAGTTTCCCGTTTTTTGGTTTGTAGACGCCACCATTCTCAACAACCTGCTTCAGTACCCCGCAAAAACCACTGTTCCTTCCCTGGAACACAAAACAATTATTTAAATATATATTTGTGTAAAATGTGTTTTTTTGTTACAACTAGAGTTAAAATACATACTTGATACAAGAAATTCTTGAGTTTTTCTCCATATGAACGTTTGGATTTCTCAACGCCATCAGCAAGACATTTTTCAAAAGCCAGAGAGGTCTTTTCCATCTCTTTTCTGACATTATCAAGTTGGAGGATAGTGATTCTCTCAAGTTTTGCACAAATCCTGCCTTTTTTATCACCCTGAAAAATATTTGAAGGGATAAAACCATAAAAATACTTGTTGTTTCTTATAGATTTATGAACTTCACTTGGTTTTAAAAGTCACTCTCCTTGATTAATGAACCTGAGAAGTAAAATAGAACAGCAAAAATACATGAATCAATCGATCACTTAATAACTCATGAATTAATAAATAAACAAAAAACAGAATTGTAAACACAAAGACAAATGAAAAATGCCAACATGTAAGCGAATGTTGTTGTGTATCTTTCACTTGACCTTACCACTCCTCTGGAGTTGGCTCCTTGAATCAAAGACAGAATCCTGTGAGCTCCACTCACATAGTTTACTGTCTCTGAGTGACAGTCATTGAGCTCTTGCAAAAATCCCTGAAGTTTGGTTATTTCTGTTAAGAAATTTCAGTGCCACAGTTTGACATTACACACTATAATTCAAAATAAATAATTCTTCTTTCAGTCAGAGCAAACTAAAACAACATGTGCACTGAGACTTCACCTACCAGTTTCTTCTGGACTTAGATGCTTCCCTTTTAGGAACTCTTTGGAGCTCACTGTGAACACTTTGAAACTGTCATCAGTGAAGTGTTTCTGCGGAAAAATGATTAAATTTTAAAGCATCCTTGCAACTGTGGAGAGTCTGTATTATTTTCTATCAGCCAATAAAACTCACCTTAATCTTGCTTCGTTTGTTGAATGCCTTCCTTACTCCATCCTTGGCTTGCAGGTTTCTTTTAACTATTCGATCATGGATATCAGCTGATGAACTACAAGAAATGTGCAAATATGTACTGTTACCATCATCACTATTATCATCACCATCATTAATCTGGGGCAGGCTGGGTGGTTTTGTTTTATTCTTGGCCTTTTTGGGGAAATGTGTAAAATCTCCCTTTCTGACCAAGCTGAGCTTTCCCTGACTGTTGCACACCTGTAACTCATTGTTAACACGTAGATCGTATTTAAAGACTGGCTGTGGCAATGTTTCTCTGCCTGATGGTGGTGGTACTCCAGTTTGTTGCATCCTATTTTTAAATGTCTGGTCTGGTTAATATCCTCTCACACTCCTACTTGCTAACCTGGGTTGTCAGAGCCTCACACCAAAATACTTACCTGATCACTACAGACTCCGTCTCAGCCGTTTTTCTAAACAGAGTAAGAAGAACTCCGAATTTCTCTGAAAACATTTGATTTTGTTTCGTCCCTGCGAGTTATTGGATACTCTCTCCCAGACCACCACCTTAGGGTGGTGCTCTCTGCTAATACACCAGTTCATTTTATATATTTGTTTCATGGTAATTAAACCTCTTAAGCTTCAGTTGTGTGAGTCTGCCTTGCAGGTCCAGTCATTTATGATGATATGACTTTATTTGTTTAATGCATTTCTCTTAAAAAAAACAAAACAAACAACTTCTAAATATGGGAGATCGGTAGCATTTATTCGTAAAGCACTTGGAGAAAGGCCAGCATGTTTTATTTGGATCGTGACATCAACACACACTTGCTTACATACAAAGGTTTTTTGTCACAGCAACTACTTTAACTTTGTTGCTGAAGGACAGTGTAATGCTACTTATGCTTTACAATGTAGAATTCTTGAATTACTCAATTGTAAGGACCAGGATATGCATGATTTCCAATAATATCATACATTATGTGCAACATACATTAAAGCTGCCATGATGTCATTTGCATGTCTTTCTCCTCCTGCTCTCCTGTTATTACTCACCCTCTCCTCTCTTGCTGTCCCTCTAGAACTAGAAAATTCCACTGCCTGTCCCACTCTCCACTATTCCACTCTGGCCGGGGAATTCTGTTTATTACTCAGTCCACCATCTTCAGTAAACCTTATAAAACTGTATCTGCCTATGAGACTCCCTTTGAGCCAAATGTTCTGCTTTCATTACAACAAAGGCTCAACCCTGTGCTTCATTCTTTGTCTAGCCTGGGTTGATCTTATATGGAAACACCCTGTAGTTGGTCAGCATGCAAAATTTACTTACAGATCATCTGAGTCATCAAGAACATCAGACTTGTTGCAAATAAAATGAATTTGCTGACATTCGCCACCATTTCCAATCAGACTACTGACACTTTCCAGGATCTCCCAGGCCTCTTTCTCTGATGCTGCTCGATTAATTTCAGTCACAATCCACACAGTAGAACAATCTCCAACTATCTGAAAGGAGAATAACATGTCTCAGTGCTTAATAGAAAGATGACTGTTTACAGACAACACAGTATAAGCAAAGAACAGTAAATGTGAATTACCCCTTTCCACATCTGATCTCTGCTCTTGTTACAGTCACCATTTCCAGGAAGGTCCACAAGTGTGACATGCTGGAGAAAAGGATTGTTTGGCACCCTGACAGTCACACACTTCACTAGTGGCCAAAACCACTTTTTTCCTTCATTACCTTCTTCTTGTTTTGAATCACTTCTTGTGTACTTGACAAATTTTGCAGAGAGTTCATTAGCCTGCAATAAAAAACAAAAGTAAAAAGCTTAAGGAAATTCGATCACTAAAAGTCGAGTCATTCGTTTTTAATCTCACATTTAAATGATTACATCATGTCATGGTTCTGGGTCATTTTGACCCAGCATTTTCAGTTTCTTGTGTTTTGGTGTTTTTTCTACATTATGGTTTATTTTCTGATTCATTAGTTAGTTGTCCTGTTTTGAACATTATAATCCTGTTATCCAGTGTTAGTCTGGTTAAGAGTTTTGTTCTTAGTTTGAGTTCAGTGTCTAGTCTGTGCCTGTCATGTTCCCTGTTTTACTTTGAAGGTCCGTGTCTCATGTTAGAGTGACCAGTGTTATCCTCTCCTGTGTTGTCATTATGTTTCATTCAAGTCAGCGGTGTCCCCATGTGTCTCCACTTCCCCTGATCACGTCATGTATGTATTTAAGTCCTCTGTCGCCCTTTGTCGTGTTACCTGTGTTACCCACCCCATATTTGGTCATAGTTCATTGTCACAGTGTGTTGTCATAGTTCAGGACTTAGTAGTCAGTATTTAATAGTTGGTCTTAGTTTCCTTGGTTTTCATTTTCAACACCTGCCACCAGCCCTATAAAGGCTTCTTTTTGGTTCTCAAGTTCCGTCTCGTTGCCTCTGTCTGCTTCTGGGTCCTCAACACAAACCCACACACGGTCTGCCTCCATAGACCGTGACAGTACAACACGACCACATATTGGACACAGCAGACCGCAAACTGTTCAAGCGCCAGGAAGCAGCCATCGCCACCCCCAGCTGGAGGGGGAGCTCCGCTGGAAGCCGTGGCGCGCTCTGGATTATGAGCGGCTATTCCATGGAACTCCGCTAGCTTTTGTAGGTCCTCAAAGCTGTCAAAAGGCTCTCCCTGTGGTCCCACTGGCACCCAAGCCTTGACCGCTCCAGGTGGGAATCCTCCGCGTTTCCACACTCATGCTCCGGCCTCTGATTGGTTGTGCCCAGCGTCTGAGGCTCAGCTGCGCACTCTGCCCGCTTCTTCTGACCATAGGAAGCGGCGCACACGCTGCTATAAAATGGACCCTGCTGTGTCTTTTAATTTAAGAGAATATAAACTCACCCCAGACACGTTCGGTGTTTCCCTTTTTCTGTTCTGCTCCTTCTGAGCTGGAGAAAAACTCATGTTTCTCAGACTGTGAACACTGTAAGATTTAAGACTGTTAACACCAATAAATCAAAGACTGTTGTTTCAAATAATGTTTTTCATGGCGGAAAGGATTTTGAATCCATCTTTGGTGAATCAGTGTTTTCCAAGCCTTGTCGTGTGAACTCAGACACTGTAATTTCAAACACTATGATTTGTGGTGGTAGAAAAGTCAAGCTTATATTGAATGTGTCAGTGTTTTCTGCGCCACCTCCTCTGCCTCCTATCTCTGTGCTCAGAGCAGCTAGGGCCCGGCCTTCTCCTTCACCCGTGCCAGTTCCTCGGGTGAGGGTGGCACCCTTCCAATAGCCAAACCCATCTGTTCTCTGATTGGATTGTTAAATTTGTGATTGACATGACATTGGCCAATCAGATGAAAGGAAGAAAAATGGTCAAAATTCATACTTGTAACTTGAAACTTGAGTGCAGAGTTTCACACGTATCTTTTTTACACTCACACAAATTCTTTTTACACATACAAATCCTGATTTACAAATACAAAACTGATTTACAAGTGCAAAATATTTATGACCACAATTTGAGCCCATACTGCCAGGTCACAGTCTGTCTCCACACCTGTACCTAATCCTCGAGTGGGAGCGGCTAGGGTTCAGAAGGTGCCTGCACCCATTCCTGTCTCCACTGGAAGCTCAATTGAGCCCGTCCAGCTGTTTTCCTTGTGTTCTGAAGGCTCAGAAGGCTTAACTCAGCCACCATCCTCTCATCTTTGACAGCAACGTCGCTGAAAACTGGCGTAAGTTTGAGCGCGAATATGCCATCTTTCTCAGCGCTGCCCACAGTAACAAAAAATGCTAAGACTAAGGCCTATATACTCCTCAATCTGGTGGGACCAGAGGCCATCAAAAGAGAGTGATCATTCATGTATGCCCCCGCAGTCATATCAGCTGAAGGCGTAGTAGAAGTCGCCATGGAATCGAGGGAAAACCCCGCATTTCTAAAAACAAGTTCAGGGAGATCTGCAACCCAGAGACCAATGTCATAATGGAGAGGCACAACTTTAACAAAAGACAACAGAAACCCGGTGAAATCATTGAAGCATATGTGAGCACATTAAAGAACATGGCCAGAACCTGCAGCTTTGTTGCACTACAAGACGAGCTAATCAGAGACAGATTAGTATGTGGTATAACCAGAGACAGCGTCAACGGTTCCCTGCTTAAAGACATGGAACTCGCACTTGCCAAAGTGGTGCATATATGCCAAATAAGCGAGCTCACAGATCAACATAGCAAAGCCCTCTCTACACCAAAACATATTACATCTGCTAATGTGGACGCTGTACAGATTAAACATGGCAAGTTCAAGAGGAAAACAAATAAACCCCTAATGAACATTCAAAATTGAAGAAACTGTGGAGGTTCACATTCAGCCAAACAGGAGCAATGTCCTGCTTTTGGACAACAGTGTCACATTTGCAAAAAATACAATCATTACAAAAAAAACAAACCAATGCAGATCAGCAAAACCACATCAAAAAGGCAACAAGTGAACCAGATTTCAGAGGATACCAATCCAGACAGCTATGAGATATTTTGCATTGAGGAACAAACAATGCAGGGCGAGAACAAACACATAAAAGAAGGATATTTCACAGTCAAAGTTTTAGATAAGGCCCTCAAATTAAAGGTAGACACTGGGGCAAAGTCCAACGTAATCTCATTAGACACCTAAAGAGACATCTGCAACAGCAAGTCACAAAAACAGGTAAATCTCGTTGCTTTTGGAGGCACGAAGATTAAGCCCACAGGCACAATTACTCTCAAGTGCAAGCTAGCTGGGCAGTTATATGACCTGTATTTTCAAGTTGTAAAACACGATGTGCAATCCATTCTCGGATTAAAGGACAGCGTGCGAATGCAACTGGTTAGTTTCAGCAAGGAAGTCTACCATGTTGACATAGATCAGGATGAGACACTAGCACAGAAAGTGTTTCATGCAGACCTGTTTAAAGATGAAGTCGTTGACTTACCTGTAACCTACTCAATGAAATTTACTCCAAACATGTCACCTGTCGTCAACCCTTCAAGGCGCGTTCCTGTTCCCATGCAGAAATGAGTTAAAGAGGAACTCCAAAGAATGCAGGCCTTGGGAGTAATTGAACTGGTGGAGGAACCCACAGAATGGGTATCCAACATGGTCGCAACACACAAAAGAATACCAATGATGTTCATTTCTGCATTGATCCAAAGGAATGTGAACAAGGCACTAATGTGACCTCACCATTCCATGCAAACTGTGGAGGAAGTAGCTGCTCAGATGTTTGGAGCAACCATCTTCTCAATTCTGGATGCGAAGAGCTCCTTCTGGCAAATCAAACTAGATGCTGCCTCATCTCTTCTGACTACATTTGCAACACCTTTCGGCAGATTCAAATTCTTGAGGATGCCCTTTGGCATCAACACCGCTTCTGAAGTCTTTCAGAGAGACATGGAAGAGATATTCACGGGATATGTCATGATTCGGCTGTGTGGCAGGAAGGAATTGGACCCAAACGCAAGCTCACGGAGGAATGAACTCAAAACACAGCTTTATTGCTGGAGAGAAAAAAAACATACAAACTAAACTGGAAACTATAACGTATTACACGGAGAAACACACGGCCATGAATGAGGGAGAACGCGACACCGAAGAGAGGGAGACTTGGACATACACAGAGGGTTAACGAGGGAAGTGGGGGCACATGGGGAACACAGGTGACACTGATAATAATAACGAGACACGGCAGGAAAAACACAACACTGACGTACACTGACAGGAGTCTGTCAAAGTAAAAACAGGAATTACACAGAGGCACAGACAGGAAGGGAGGAGAGAACACGGGGAGAGCTCAGACATAACGGGCTGGCGAACACATGGAATAAAACATGAGGGGAACGAGGCAAGGGAACTGAGCTACGTGGAGGAGGACACAGGGTAAAGACATGAGGGGGGAATTCTAATAAACTAAACTGAACAACCTAGGAACCACAGCATAAATAGAGAACAAAATACAAAAACACAAGAGAACTAAGAACGCTGGGTCAAAATGACCCAGGACCATGACAGGATATTCAATTCAATTCAATTCAATTTTATTTATATAGCGCCAAATCACAACAAAAGTCGCCTCAAGGCGCTTCATAATCATGCACAGTGATTGTAGATGACTTCCTAGTGGGAGGAAAAGGAATAGAGGAGCATGACAAAAAATTTTAAAAAGTCCTGGAGTGGGCCAGACAAGTAAAACTCCCACTGAATCCAAAAAAGTGCAAGTTCAGACTCAAAGAAATGAACTACGTGGGACATATATTCACAGATGAAGGACTAAAAGCAGATCCAACTAAAATCACTGCGATCAAAGTAATGCCACCACCAGAGGACAAGACAGCTCACCGTTTCCTGGGAATTATCAATTACCTGGGAAAGTTCATCCCGAACTTAAGTGAACTGTCAGCACCACTTCATCAGCTGTTTCACAAGGGTGTGGTGTGGAGCTGGGCTCAACATCACCAGGATGCTTTCAACAAACTTAAAGCGTGCCTACTTCAATACTATGACAGGTGCACAAAACAGTGACTCTCATATGTGATGCTTTCCAGCATAGTCTAGGAGCGGCATGCCTTCAGGATAACAAACCTGTGGTGTATGCATATGGTACGCTCAGATAGAGAAGGAGTCACTAGCTGTAGTCAAAGGAGCTTGCAAAGAAAAGCGTCTGGACTTCTTTAAGTTGCTTGAAGACGTTTCACCTCTCATCCGAGAAGCTTCTTCAGTTCTAAGGTCAAACTGACTGAAGAAGGCATATTAAAACGGGTAAGAGTTGATTAAAATAGGAATCTGTTGTGTGAAGAGGTAAGGGTTTATACTGCGATTTAAAAAAAAAAAATAAAAAAAAAAATAATGCTCTACATAATAGACCTGGACCAGTCTTGGATCCTGTTAACCACAGTTATCACAAGAGCAGATAAGTTTTTTTCATTTAGATGTGATCATCTAAATGTCATTGGGGGATCTCAGTAGGATCTGTTTTGTTGTAATCACTGGATCTTATTTTTAGTGTGTTTGTTTTTTGGACTTTTGAATCTATGCTGAATTCTGTTTTCAGAAATGAGTTATGTTTCTACTTCTTAGTTTTTTCTTAATTTCTTCAGTTCGCTTTTTTGTCCAGGTTGTCCTAGTTTCCCCTGTGAAGAACACAGGGGAAACTAGGACAGCATCCCCAGTATTTAGTCTATCATGGCTGTCTGTTATAGTCAGTCTGGAACACAGCGGAGTTGTTCAGTGCTGACGCTCACAGTGCAACACTTGCAAGAATGCTTCCTATAAAGTAATATGAGAGTTTTTGTCTTACTGATTCACATGTCAAAATCTTCTGCCTGGATTGGAGAAATTCTGGAATTTCTTTGAAATATTTGCGGTCCATGAGGTTTTCAAAGGACTTTTTCCAGTCTTCTCCATACAGTGCTGACAGCTTTTCAACAGCATCATGATAATCATCATCTTCCTTTTCCTGATTTTTATTATTGTCAAGAAACTGACGAAATGACCACAACTCATCACGCCACTCCTACAAAAATAGATGACATGCCATTTATTGAGGCATGTACCCAGCCTTATGCCCCAAGAACTGCACTGTAACACATGATTTTGCTTAAAGTACAAATCGAACTTTGGGAATTCATTTTACCTCCTTTGTGATGAACTCAATTTCTGCCTCATACTTTGAGCTACGTGTGTTAGCTTCCACTTTGATCATGACTGAGGTGCAGGCATTGACACTTCCTGAGGGTAAAAGATTCTTTTCTTTGATGATGGCATTTATCAAAGAGCTCTTTCCAGCCCCAGTTTTACCAAAGACACCAACCAGCTCCCTCTTGTCTATCTCCAAATCACTGATCTTTTTCCTGTTGAACAAGATTTTAAATATGGGTTAATGATTCAGTCATGAAAACATTTTAAGCATGCTTTAAAAAAAAGAGTTTAAAAGACAGTTATAATGGTAATAATGGTAGTTATTATCAAATGAATTATCACTACATATTTCAGTTTTATACACTTGTGCCACCAATTGTTTACTGTATGTTGTTTTGATCCACACCTTCCTTTTTGTGTCACCTAAACTGAAAATGTTTTCCCAAAGAGTTGGTAGATGCCAGGAACAGCAGAAAATGTAGTTAAGTCACCAAAACTTCCTAAAAATATCAGTCTTTGTTGGTCTTAATTTGGATGGTTTGTTTTACTACTGAATCATTCCGTCAACTATAATTGTACAGCTGTAAGTCAAAAGTATAACGTAAAAAAACTAAACAAAGAACCGACACATCAAACAGACTGACACAAGAAACAAATTGGTGAATACTGAATCAAAATTGTTCATGTACAGGAAACACAATGACTTGATGTTTGGCACTGTTGTCTCACACCACTATCGGGGGCCTTTTTATTTTGAGTTTACGTGTTCTCTCCATGTTTGCCTCGGTTCTCTGCAGGTACTCTGGCTTTCTCCCACAGTCCAAAGACATGCAATTAGTTCGTTTAGGTTAATTGGTGACTCTAAATCCTCATCGATGTAGTTATTCATTCCTGTGACTGTATCTTGGTGTAACCATTGTGACATTCATAAAGTTTAATTGGATTAAATTACACATAACTAGTAGCTTCTGAGTATGTTTTATAGACATTTTTGCTATCTTTAAAAACAATCTGTCTTTGATCTGTTTGTGAAACTGTCACATGATCAGGAGTGGAACCAGGCCCATACATTACAAAATATGAAAAAAAAATACTCACTTTAAGAAAGCACTGAGTTTGTCTTGGTCATTTAGTCTGGAATGTACAAATGTCATGATGCTTTTCACATCAGAAAATATGATTGCTTCTGTGGACATAAAAGTAAAGAACTATTTGGAAGGAATTATAGACTAGAATAAACAGAAAATGTAAAATCTCATTTTAAAAATACAAACAAAACCAACCTGTGTGAATCAAAGTATATCAGGAGCATAATGTGACCACTTACCAATCAAACTTAGTATACCATGCATCATGTGACTGTTAAATTTTGACAACAGCCCAAAGAAAAAGTAATTTCTAGCATCAAAGATGATGTTGGACAAATTGTGCTGCACAAAATGTAACCCTATAGTGGCTTAAACTGTGACACTGTTTAGAAAGAGACGTAAATACCTGCAAATCCTGGCATAGACAGACGCTGTCGCTTAGCTGGTGACTGCAACCTGCTGGCATCACTTTCAAGGTCTGATTTTCTCTTTCCTGATTGGATGAAAACAGACAAAACAACAAAAAAAATAAGAACAAAAAACACATTTCTCTCAGCATTGAAAGTTATTCTTAGTAAAGTTATGTAGACTGAAAGGCATCAATATTTTTTGCAAACACAGAATAATATGAGATGCAATAAATACAATGCATGTGTCTCACCTGTATCACTTGTGGATGGCAAGACCTGAGGATGAATATCAGTTATACAGGAAATTATCACTATTTGCATTGGCATTGTTCTTTAACAAAATTTGAAGGACATTAACATACAAGTTTTACAATCAACAAACTTAAATGCATTTATGTTTTCAACCAGAAGACTGGTGAAGAATACATTACAGGGAGTGCAGAATTATTAGGCAAGTTGTCAAAGGAATTTGCAAAGAAAAGCGTCTGGACTTCTTTGAGTTGCTTGAAGACGTTTCACCTCTCATCCGAGAAGCTTCTTCAGTTCTAAGGTCAAATGGCCGAGAGTCCCAGATTTAAACCCAGTGGGAGTATCCCCCCAAAGAGGGACAAAGGACCCCCTGGTGATCCTCTAATCACATGACCCAAGGTGTGAAAGCGGGTGTGGTACCTAATCAGCCAGGGTTTCGGGTGAGCTCATTGTGAAACCTGGCCCCACCTTGTCATGTGAATTCCTGAGGTCAGATGGCCCAGGATGTGAGTGGGCGTTAAGGCGTCTGGGGAGGGAACTCAAAACTGGATTATAGATGGCAGACAGTTGGTGTCGTGCCACATGACAAGGTGGGGCCAGGTTTCACAATGAGCTCACCCGAAACCCTGGCTGATTAGGTACCACACCCGCTTTCACACCTTGGCTCATGTGATTAGAGGATCACCAGGGGTCCTTTGTCCCTCTTTGGGGATACTCCCACTGGGTTTAAATCTGGGACTCTCGGCCATTTGACCTTAGAACTGAAGAAGCTTCTCGGATGAGAGGTGAAACGTCTTCAAGCAACTTAAAGAAGTCCAGACGCTTTTCTTTGCAAATTCCTTTGACTACGATGACCTGGATGACTGAGAACCTTCACAGACATATTAGGCAAGTTGTATTTTTGAGGAATAATTTTATTATTGAACAACAACCATGTTCTCAATGAACCCAAAAACTCATTAATATCAAAGCTGAATGTTTTGGAAGTAGTTTTAGTTTGTTTTTAGTTTTAGCTATTTTAGGGGATATCTGTGTGTGCAGGTGACTATTACTGTGCATAATTATTAGGCAACTTAACAAAAACAAATATATACCCATTTCAATTATTTATTTTTACCAGTGAAACCAATATAACATCTCCACATTCACAAATATACATTTCTGACATTCAAAAACAAAACAAAAACAAATCAGCGACCAATATAGCCACCTTTCTTTGCAAGGACACTCAAAAGCCTGCCATCCATGGATTCTGTCAGTGTTTTGATCTGTTCACCATCAACATTGCGTGCAGCAGCAACCACAGCCTCCCAGACACTGTTCAGAGAGGTGTACTGTTTTCCCTCCTTGTAAATCTCACATTTGATGATGGACCACAGGTTCTCAATGGGGTTCAGATCAGGTGAACAAGGAGGCCATGTCATTAGTTTTTCTTCTTTTATACCCTTTCTTGCCAGCCACGCTGTGGAGTACTTGGACGCGTGTGATGGAGCATTGTCCTGCATGAAAATCATGTTTTCTTGAAGGATGCAGACTTCTTCCTGTACCACTGCTTGAAGAAGGTGTCTTCCAGAAACTGGCAGTAGGACTGGGAGTTGAGCTTGACTCCATCCTCAACCCGAAAAGGCCCCACAAGCTCATCTTTGATGATACCAGCCCAAACCAGTACTCCACCTCCACCTTGCTGGCGTCTGAGTGGGACTGGAGCTCTCTGCCCTTTACCAATCCAGCCACGGGCCCATCCATCTGGCCCATCAAGACTCACTCTCATTTCATCAGTCCATAAAACCTTAGAAAAATCAGTCTTGAGATATTTCTTGGCCCAGTCTTGACGTTTCAGCTTGTGTGTCTTGTTCAGTGGTGGTCGTCTTTCAGCCTTTCTTACCTTGGCCATGTCTCTGAGTATTGCACACCTTGTGCTTTTGGGCACTCCAGTGATGTTGCAGCTCTGAAATATGGCCAAACTGGTGGCAAGTGGCATCTTGGCAGCTGCACGCTTGACTTTTCTCAGTTCATGGGCAGTTATTTAGCGCCTTGGTTTTTCCACACACTTCTTGCGACCCTGTTGACTGTTTTGAATGAAACGCTTGATTGTTCGATGATCACGCTTCAGAAGCTTTGCAATTTTAAGACTGCTGCATCCCTCTGCAAGATATCTCACTATTTTTGACTTTTCTGAGCTTGTCAAGTCCTTCTTTTGACCCATTTTGCCAAAGGAAAGGAAGTTGCCTAATAATTATGCACACCTGATATAGGGTGTTGATGTCATTAGACCACACCCCTTCTCATTACAGAGATGCACATCACCTAATATGCTTAATTGGTAGTAGGCTTTCGAGCCTATACAGCTTGGAGTAAGACAACATGCATGAAGAGGATGATGTGGACAAAATACTCATTTGCCTAATAATTCTGCACTCCCTGTATAAATGACCTTTTTCTTAGTAAACATCTGTGATCCTACAAGACAATTCTTTTGCATAATTAAGTCCCAGTCCCAAAGACCTACAGAGATGGTTGGCAAACCCCCTAGCTAGGGCAAAATGTATATTCTCCAACCCCCTATGAATTAAGTTTTTAGATTCAGTCATTTATTGGTTTCTGTAGAGAGTGGTCAGTCTCTATAGACCAGAGAATGGAGCTTTACTTTGTCTCAGGTAGTTGGCTCATATGTCTGAAATTCAGTATAATCCTTACCTGAACCAAACCAGCTGCTTCTTCATATTCCTGTTTACACTGCAGATAAAAAGTGAAAAGCCGATTACAACACTGAGCACTTAAACATGTATTGAAATTGTATTTGTCATATAGATACTAAATCTCAAGGAAACAAAACTATTTTTTAACTTACTTGAAAAGGAATGACTGGTTCCTGATTTGAGTTTTGTTCTTCCTACCACAATCAAAACAATTCAAATCTATATTAGTACAGAATTAACTAAAAATATGCTAAATATTGTTACCAGTATTGGGCAAATTGCTTTGAAAAGGTAATTAGTTATAGTTACTTCTTCAAAAAAGTATTTAATTAGTATCTGGGTTAAAAGTAAGTTATTACTAGGAAAAGTAACTATTGCATTACTTTAAATGATGCTTAAGGTGGATGAATCATCAAATTGCTAAATCTAAATGAATTTTCATGACTTTTAAGTGTTTGGGGGGATTTTTTTTCCCCTTTGGATTATTAATTAAAACCAAGGACAGAAATAATAAAATGATAAGTCGCTATCACTTCTACTTGTAGTTTAAGTATAGTAACTATACAGTATCCCTTTCACAGTTAACACTAAAGGGTAATTATATTCAATCAAATATGAGCCATGATATATTCTGCATATTTGTTTCGATTACAGTAAATGTTGCTATGACTGTTTAAAGCAGCGACATTTACCCTGAGGGCCAGGTTGCCCTTTTGATGAATCCAGGAGTAACAAAGAAACCGAAACTGGTATCCCGAAAAGTTCATTGTTTTTAGTTGGAGAAACGTTTCGTCACTCATCCAAGTGACTTCTTCAGTCTCAGCTGACTGTAGGTTTCACTTGTTTTGCCAAGGTAGGTATCCCCGACAGAATTTGTTTCCCTTGCATCGGGAGCGTTCGCTGGGCAGGGAGAGCGGATCCAACTGATTCCGCCTCCATTACAACCAACTTAGACGTGGAAGTAATGAACTGTTTTAGTGAAAAAGTGAAAAATGAGTGTCATTACATTACCGTTCAGTTTGTGGGTTACAACAGAAAATGATACATTTATTGTTCTCACGTGTTATCGGGCGGGATTATTTCAATAAACCAAGGACATTTTGACTGATAATTATTTATATCCTTGTGTAACTGTAGACAGCTAAAACCTCCGAAATTTCAGGAGCAATGAGTCATTATCAGAAGAGTTTCAGAACTAAATATCAAGAATGTGTGCTTCCGACGCAGGGGGAACCTACCTTGGCACGGAATTTAAGCTGTTATAAATTCGGTGACAGATTTTAAATGACATTAAAATCTGTCAAAAACAGGTCAATCATATATCTCACGAAGAACACAAGTAATTTAGAGATCATTCCTATCACAAAGTAGCTGCTGTCGTCAATTTTTGGCAAATTAAATGTTATATATCCTTTATTTATCTGGATAAAAAGTAATCAACAATTAAAGTGTTTTTTCCAGGAGAGAGCTAGCCAAGAGCAGCAAATATAACAACTATAACATCACAGTTCTATATATATATATATATATATATATATATATATATATATATATATATATATATATATATATATATATATATATATATATATATATATATATATAAAAGAACTGGATTGATGACAATATGGGTACAAATACGCATAAAGTCATAAAGATACTAAGAAAACAGATAATTTCTTTATTTGATATACATAACCCCTTCATAAACCCTGTTGACTAAAGTGTAATTACTGATACAAGTAAATATGCTAGACGTAAAAAACCAAAAAAACCCCAAAAACGCTCTTTGGCGGACGCTCACCTCCCCTGCCGGCGGTCTTGCTCCCATGCGGCAACCACAGAACCGGCAACGTTGGTCTTCTGAGGAGAGTTTCAGCCGGTCTAGATGGGGCGGAATCGCAGCGGCCCCAAACTGAGCCAAAAAGTTTTGTAGCACCCGTGTCTGCTGCTCAGTCTGGGCCTGCAGATCTTCCAGATGACGCCGGTACACTACCACCTGCTGCTGCTGCAAGGCCGCCAATTCGGCCATCGTTTGAACCAGTATCTGAGCTGACTGGAGGTTCTGTGGGTTTGACATATTGTAGCGGCAAGCTGGGCGCCACTGTAACACTCTGTTACTGATCCGCGTTACGACGCGGGCACACACAAGGAGACAGTTCTGCGTCACGTTTCAATAATCCTCTTTATTCAATTCACAACTCAAAGCCACTCGTTTCACACACTCCAACTCTCACTGCCACAGCTCTCTCACTTCGCTCTCAGTTCTCCAGGCCCCAGCAGTTCCTAAAATAGGGAGAAATGTAATCAGCATGACAGCTCTTTCTCCCAGCCTCCCTTGCCGCTGTCACCTGAACCCGCTGCTCCACCCCTCAACTGGTGCTAAACCACAAACCAGAGTGTGTCTTGTCGTTTTCGTTCAACTATTAGCGCACCATAAGAGTTCTAAAACAAATTCACCTGTAAGAATTAACGTAAGTGATATTTTTCAGAAGAAAGGTAGCAAATGTTAAAGCATTTAATTAATTATTATTCATAAGCCTAATAATTCCTACTATAAGATAAGATAAGATAAGATAACCTTTATTAGTCCCACACGTGGGAAATTTGTTTTAGTAGGAATAAGGATTATTCCTAATAAGGATTATTCATAAAATTAGTTCAGAAATACCTTTTTAAAGGAGTTCTGCATTGGTGTATAAATTGAATGCATTTTAATTCTCTGTGTTTTAAGCAAACTGCTAAGAGTTTTTACACCAAATGAGAAAAGCAAGAGAAAAGCTCTGTTTCATGGTTAATATTACATAAAAGTATCAATATATGTACCCACAATAAATGAAATATGTGAAACAAAACAAATTTAATAATTTACTTTCAAATGTCACTATCCTTTCACTTAGTTTCCATTCAGTCAGTTTGCTTTGCACAAAATCATCCATGACCAAGATTCAAAACTGAAAGATGAATTGAAATTTCAGATAAACCACTCCTACTTTATAAATTAGGCCTTTCAGCTGAAATTGAATGAGTAGAGCAGTTACATAGATGCACAGATTGATCAAAACTTCAATTTTGTTAGTGTGCTCGGCTGTTTGGTCAAGTCCAAAAATGGTCAGTTATGGAGGATGAAAATAGCAGGCAAGAGGAGAAGTGCAACAACCAGCATGATTAAAGAAAAACAGATTCAGAAAAAAAAAAAAAAAAAAAAAAAAAGCTAGACATGAATGGTTCTATTGGAGCAAAAGACTGTCTGTCAGAAAGCAAGTAAAACCTGACTTGCACATGTACAGACACTGATCAGGGAATGAGAAAAGCAGGGAGGGCTGACGAGAATGGCTGGATGTTTGTTAAATGTAGAAATTGTCTTGGATCATTGTTGTCTGTATGACAAAGTTCAAATGAGTTAAAGGGGTTAAGTAGAAAAAGAAAAAAAAAACTTTGCAAAATGAATATATGAAATAATAATAATCAAGAAGAAAAAGTAAAACCACTTACAACAGTAACAATGACTTTTAGAACAACTATCCTTCTTCCAAAGCTGATTTTCACCTCACTAAGACGAGGAGACTCGGCAGGAACAACATTGGACACCGTGCCATAATCAATGTCCCAGGACAACGTGGTGGTAACATAACTATGTGTGCAGATATAAGTCAAAATGTTGTTGTTCACCATCATGCAACCCTGGGCCCATATAACACTGCACACATTATTACATTCCTGGACACCTTACATGACATGCTCACTAATGTTCAGTGACCAGAGCAGACCAGATACGTCATCATATGGGACAACGTTAGTTTCCATAGGGCTGCTTTGGTCCGCAACTGGTTTACAGATCACCCACTCTTCACTGTACTCAACCTCCCCCCATACTCTCCATTCTTGAATCCAATTGAAGATTCCAATTGAATCCTGTAAAAGGGATATGCGTTGATGGGGATGACGGTCATAGACCTTCCAGCTCCAGGCAGAGAAGGCAATGGAGGAGGCATGTGGGGATAAATAATAATAATAATGTACACACGTGGCAGCATATAAAAAAAACCTATGGTGATATTTTTACTCTAACTACCTTTGGCAACTAGAGTATACTTCAAGTATACATAAAGCTGTTTCTCTCTTGTTTTTAAACTATAATATTTAATCCCTTTGATTTATTTTAAACAAACTAAAAAAACAAACACTTTCTCTGAGGCAGGTTGTTACCTGTCTGCCAGCCACTCCCATCTGCGCTGCACAAACACCTCCTCTTCCCGCTTTTCTCAGTTCTCAGTTCTGTTTTTCCCTGCACCCGCTTTAGTCATGTTGGATTTACCTTTCTATTTTATGTATAAATGCAGTTGCAGTTGCAGACAGTTGTGCAGTCTGAGCCACACAGTTCCAGTTTGATTTTAACCGTATCCGTTTGTGGACTTTGCTTTTTGCTCGATTTCTTTTTTCTGTTTCCTGTTTGTGTCTCACTGCTTCCCTCACATCTCCCTCAGCAGCTTTTCCTGCATTATTTCTAACAAAAGGTGAGCAGTTTGAACTTTTAATCTGAATTTAATATGAGTGTCTCTGATTATATATGCATTAAAGGAGAAGTTTGTCGCAATGTCTGATCTTTAAAGCAGTACTGTCTGGTTAAATATTACATTTTATATTTCAGTTTCATTTTTTGGTCATGGATGATTTCGTAAGAAACAAACTGGTTGAATGGGGGCTAAGTGAGTGGGTGGGGAAATTTAAAGGTAAAGTATTAACGTGAATCTGTGATGGGTACAGATATTGATCCTGATGTAATCTGTTAACTGTAAAACAGATCATAGATTTGTGCCGATTTCTTTTTCAATCATTTAACAAGAATTTCTGAAGAAAGTTGAGAATAAACTTTATCTCTGCAACTTTTTTTTAATTACAGATGAACAAATCGATTCTGAAAGTCTGTGTGAGCTTGATGATCAAGAAATTAATAATTTGATCACAAAAGCTGGACCAAGAGTGAAATTCAAGAAGAACCTCAAGCTGTTAAAGGTAATTAAGTTTTTTTAAGCAATCATTGTTGTTTTAGTGTACAGAGGCGAATTTCTATTAGAGTTGCCTGGATATTAAAAAATGTGCTGGCAGTAATATTATGTAGTGTAATTTTTGTTAACTCTTTACTAATATGGATTTGCAATGTTTTGATTGTGTTAGGAAGAAAAAAACACAAATCAAGAAACAGTCATTTCTTTTCAAGTAAGTTACAAACTGTTTTGTTGCCTTGAGATGAAGTATCTATATGAGAAATAAAATTTTTAGTATATGTTTAAGTTTATTTGGCTTTGCACTTTTTATCTGCAGTGTCAACAGCAGCATGAAGATGTAGCTGATGTGGTTCAGGTAAAGATTATACTGAATTTCAGACATATGACCCAACTGCCTGAGACAAAATAAAGCTCCATTGTTTTGCCTATAGGGTTACATACTGATTCAGTATTAATTTTAGTGACCTCCCATTAAGGTAACCAGGTGTCATAACTGCCGACGTAAATTAGAATTTTATTCAATTTATGTTCACCCTTAGCCAGCAGTTTTAAATTTCCCTCAGTGTCGACTGTTCTGGTCGTCTTTGCTGGTGTCTCTAGCTTCACATGCATTAGAACAGAATCACCAATTACCAGAGTTTGAGCCCCGGCGGGTGTGTCTGCAAATGGGGAAAAACACTTAGACACATGAACGGGTTGGTGGTGTGCCACGGGGCTTCTGTTTAATACTGTGCTTTCTCCTCATCGTCACCCAGTCATCCTGTTTCCCCAACTGCTCGGGACAATATGCCAGAGGGAGCTAACCTTTGGCTGGACAGGCTAAAGGGGCCCGGCTAGTTATGGGATTTTTAAGGGTGCGAAGCAGAGTCTACAATTATGTGATCCTGGCCTCCAGAGCTGCAAATAGGGTACATTTAATGCAAGTATCATTATTGCTAAAGGAGACCGAGGAGTAGGGATGGGTATCATTTAGGTTTTATCCGATACCGGTGCCAAACCGGTACTTTTGAAACGGTGCCGATGTTTAAACGGTGCTCAAACCGGTGCTTAAAGAATGGAGAACATAAACTTTGTCCAAAAACCTCTTATGTTTTTATTTTTAGCAGTCTCTTTTTTTCTGCAAAATGATAACCAAGTTAGCCTTTTCTGTTGATACAAGATACGTCCTTTGGCTGGAACCAGTGCTTAAACAATGGAAAACACAAACTTTGTCCTATAACCTCTCATGTTTAGCTGTTTTTGTTGTAAAAAGATAAGAATGTTAGCCTTTTCTGCAGCTATAGGGCATATATGGTATCACTCTATCAAACAAGAAGACAGCTGTATGACATCTCAAGAAACAAAAGCACTGAAATAAAGCACCAAAATGTGTGCTGCTTTTCTGGTTACTACCGTTTATGTCAGAACCGGTACCCATCCCTGCCGAGGAGTAACTAAACATCTGACACAATGAGCAGGAAAGTGCAGGAAGGACAGGTAATTAGTGAGTAAATACACAGAGAGTGTGTGAAGATTACACCTTAAAGTAAGTTATACGTTTTTAATTAAATTGGCTACGCAGATAAGCTACACAAAACACCACTGGGTGTTCGACAGTGTCTCACTGGCAGTAATTATTTGTAGAGTCATTTTATTAATTCTTAACTAATATAGATTTGAATCGTTTTGATTGTGATAGGAAGAACAAAACTCAAATCAGGAAACAGTCATTTCTTTTCAAGTCAGTTTAAAACTGTTTTTTCCTTCAGATTTAATGTCCATATGACAAATAAAATTTTTAATACACGTTTAAGAGCTCAATACTCTACACGGCTTTGCACTTTTTATCTGCAGTGTGAAGAGGAGCATGAAGAAGCAGCTGATGTGGTTCAGGTAAGGATTATACCGAATTTCAGACATTTAGGCCAACTACCTGAGACAAAGTAAAGCTCCATTCTCTGGTCTACAGAGACTGACAACTTTCTACAGAAACCAATAAATGACTAATCTTGATTGTAAAACTTGTATGTTAGTGTCCTTTAAATGTTGTTAAAGAGCAATGCCAATGCAAATAGTGATAATTTCCTGTATAACTCATATTCATCCTCAGGTCTTGCCATCCACAAGTGATACAGGTGAGACACATGCATCGTATTTATTGCATCTCATATTATTCTGTGTTTGAAAGGCACCAATATTTTTTGCAATCTACATAACTTTACTAAGAACAACTTTCAATGCTGAGAGAAACACATTTTCTGTTCTTATTTTTTGTTTTTGTTTTTATCCAATCAGGAAAAAGAAAACCAGACCTTGAAAGTGATGCCAGCAGGTTGCAGTCACCAGCTAAGCGACAGCGTCAGTCAATGCCAGGATTTGAAGGTATTTACGTTTCTTACTAAACAGTGTCACAGTTTAAGCCACTATAGAGTAAATTTCTGCTCAGCACAATTTGACCAACATGCCAGTTTCATCTTTGATGCTAGAAAATACTTTTTCTTTGGGCTGTTGTCAAAATTTAACAGTCACGTGATGCATGGTATACTAAGTTTGATTGGTTAGTGGTCACATTATGGTCCTGATATACTCTAATTCACACAGGTTTGCTTTTTTTAACATCAAATTTTACATTTTTTGATTATTCTAGTCTATAATTCCTTCTAAATAGTTCTTGACTTTTTTGTTCACAGAACCAACCATACTATCTAATGTGAAAAACATCATGGCATTTGTACATTCCAGACTAAATGAGCAAGACAAACTCAGTGCTTTCTTAAAGTGAGTATTATGTTTTTTCATATTTTGCTGACATACAGCAGTACAATTATAGATGCTGAAATAATACAGTAGTAAAATTTATTGGAAAGTTTTGGTGACTGAGCTACATTTTTTTCCTGTTCCTGGTATCTACCAATTCTTGGGGGAAACATTTTCGCTTTAACTGACACAAAAAGGAAGGTGTGGACGAAAACAAAAACAACAATTAGTGGAACCAGTGTATAAAACTGAAATATATAGTAATAATTCATTGAACAATCACTACCATGATTATAACTCTTGTTTAAACTCTCTTATTTAAAGCATACCTAAAAAATGTTTTCATGACTGAATCAGTTAACCTATATTTAAAATCTTGTTCAACAGGAAATTGTGCTGCCTGTTCATGAACCCTTTTCGTTCAATATTCCCCAATTTGTTTCTTGTGTCAGTCTTTTTGGTGTGTTGGTTCACTGTCTAGTTATTTTTAAGGTATACTTATCTTCCCTGCTTAGCTTCTATGTCCTTGTCTAGTGTCATCTGACTCTAACCCTGAGAGAGCCTCTCATTCTTGTTCTTGTTCTCTAAAACCTAAAGAAGAACTCGTCCCTAAATTCTGGTCCCTAAATGCAATTGACACTCTATTCTCGATGAGAGGGCCAGGGTTCGGGAGAGCCCGAGTGTCCTGTAGGGACGTTTCCTGCTGGATACACCATGGACGGGAGGCAGAAGTGGCATGTCATGTGCCTAGCGGGACTGTCTATTGAGGACATTGAAGACATCTAGCTATTTGGAACCATGATAACGGGGCTCTTGCTGATCGGAACTGGCTTGGCCCTGGCTTATCGAAAATTGAAGAAAGCGGTGACAGCTGTTCAAAACCCCACAAGGCTAGCCGCTATGACTGAAGGTCTGGGAAGAGCTGTAAGTACTCAGACTCTTCTTATTGAACGTAACATGGGAAAGATCTTGGAGAAGCTCCCGGCTCTTCAACGGGAGATTGATACACCTGGTGACCAGTGATGAGCATTAAGAACAGCTGTAAAAGTCAAATGCAGTCTGTTTGTCCTAAAACAACACAATCAACATCTTTCATGCGGCTACCCCCCCTACACGACAGCGCCAGCTGGACACTTAAAGGTCGATGCCGACAAGAACAAAACAGTTCTTCCCCGAGAAACGATAATTCACCGACTCTCTTGCCCGATCCCGCAAAGCCACCTACGTAGGCTGCGGACTGTTGATTTTCGCCTAATTGGGCAAAAGGACACTTTCTCAGGCTGAACACAGGACACACATTCTCCCACGCACACACACACATACACTGCCACTGATACGAATTCACCCCCCCACCCCCCACCCCACCCCACCCTTCCCTGAATCCAGTGCCTCCCATCCGATGTGGACAGCGGCTCAGCTTTGGATGCACGATCGCGGCGTCCCAGATACAGCTATGCGCATTGGCCTATTCCCCCCCTGTTGCTTGTCTTGTGTTTCATGGTGTTAAGGTGGGAAGACATCTCTGCTTCTTGTGTGCTCTGAAGTTTTTGTTTTCTTCTCATACTGATTCCCTTTTGGGGACTAGTATGAGCAGTTTTTTTCTCCTCGATTGCCTTTTTGTGTTATACATTTCACTTTATGCCACCTAGTCTGACCTGTCTCCCAAATGTGATGTTTGTGTATTGTATGTACGTTCAGCAAGTTCCAATTTTCAATGCAGGCAACTGCAAGCGACAAATACAAGCATTCATTCATTTATGATTCAATAGTAAACTACAACTATCCAAGTTAAGACCAACAAAGACAGATATTTTTAGGAAGTTTTGGTGACTTATCTATATTTTTTTCCTGTTCCTGGTATTTACCAATTCTTGGGGGAAACTTTCACTTTAACTGACACAAAAAGGAAGGTGTGGATCAAAACAACATACAGTAAACAATTAGTGGAACAAGTGTGTAAAACTGAAATATATACTGATAATTGATTGGATAATCAAAACCATGATTATAACTCTCTTTTAAACTCTCTTATTTGAAGCATACCTAAAAAAAAATTCATGACTGAATGAATTAACTATATTTAAAATCTTGTTCAACAGGAAAAAGATCAGTGATTTGGAGACAAACAAGAGGGAGCTGGTTGGTGTCTTTGGTAAAACTGGAGCTGGAAAGAGCTCTTTGATAAATGCCATCATCAAAGAGAAGAATCTTTTACCCTCAGGAAGTGTCAATGCCTGCACCTCAGTCATGATCAAAGTGGAGGCTAACACATACAGCTCAAAGTATGAAGCAGAAATTGAGTTCATCACAAAAGAGGTAAAATGAGCTATGAAAGTTTGATTTTTACTTAAAACTATAATATGTGTTACACTTCAGTTATTGGGGTTAAAAGTTGGGTACATACCTCAATAAATGGCTTGTCGTCTATTTTTGTAGGAGTGGAACGAAGAGTTGTGGTCATTTCGTCAGTTTCTTGACAATAATAAAAATCAGAAAAAGGAAGACGATGATTATCATGACGCTGTTGAAAAGCTGTCAGCACTGTATGGAGACGACTGGAGAAAGTCCTTTGAAAACCTCATGGATCGCAAATATTTCAAAGAAATTCCAGAATTTCTCCAATCCAGGCGGAAGATTTTGACATGTGAATCAGTAAGACAAAAACTCTCATATTACTACTATAACAGACAGCCATGATAGACTACACACGGGATGCTGGGAAGGACACAAAGGTGAAACTAGGACAACCTGGACACAAAGAGGGAACTGACCAAATAAACAAAAGACTAAGATCTAGAAACATAACTCACTTCAGAAAACAGAATGCAGCATAAATTCAAAAGTCTAAAAAACACAAAACACTGACAACAGATCGAGTAATCGCAACAAAATAGTTCTTACTGAGATCCCATAATGACATGTAGACGATCACATATGCAGAAAAAAAATCTGTTCTTGTCATAACTGTGGTTAACAGGACCCAAGACTGGTCCAGGTCCATTATGTAGAGCAGTGTTTCCCAACCACTCTGAGAAATGATCAGGTGTGCCCTGGAACTACCTGCTCTAATTAAATGGGTTACCAACTGCTAGTAAAACAGAAGAAGAAGAAGAAGAAATTTTACAATAGTCATGCTGTGAGTGAGACAACGCAGCACATAATAACGATAGATAAATATTTGAAAAGAAAAAGTAGTCAAGACCCTGGTCCTGGAGAAATTTCCAACCCAGATGAAGGCCCTAGCAAGACTAAGGCCTTCAGAAGAAAGCTAAAAAGGTATATTGGAGACAAACCGAACCAAATCCGCTATACCACTAGGTGAGCGGAAATATTATCAATATGCTTTTTTTTTTTTTGACATTTTTCTTTGGTGGTGTGCCGTGTGATTTATCTGATGTGAAATATGTGCCGTGGCTCCAAAAGGTTGGAAAACACTGATGTAGAGAACGATTTATTAATTTTTTTTACATCGCAGTAAGAACACTTACCTCTTCACACAACAGTGATCAGTTCCTTGTTTCAACCTACTCTTACCCTTTTTAAATCTCTCTGTAGAAATTCACTGCTGAGCAAAGTCAGCAAAGATTGAATCAAAGTGACCACAAACTTTAGTAAATCAGTATCTGACAGTCAGTTGTGTCAGCAATGGCATAAAGTGGTGTAAAACCCTGACATTCAAAACATGGCAAGTTATCCGCTATAGTGAATAAGGGAGCGGTCTAAAGTGGCTTATTAATATCTCAAAGTGGTATAATAATTGAGATCAGGTAGTTTCTGCTAATAGTAATAATAACTGTTGCGACCAAGAGTGTACTTAGTGTGATTTTAAATAGAAAATAAAAACTTTTAAATAAATCATAAAAATGTATTTTAATTTTGGTTTTGAATAATAATTAGGCACTTTCTTGAAACTATCAAATGGTTGATTGTTCTAAAAAGGATTTCACATGACCTGATTTTTTTATGTCACTGACTTTTAATAGTTTTTGTAAAGCACTTGCATTGCGGACTGAAATTAAACTACAATGCTTTTATTATTTATTGCAGGCTAATGAACTCTCTGCAGAATTTGTCAAGTACACAAGAAGTGATTCAAAACAAGAAGAAAGTGATGAAGGAAAAACATGGTTTTGGCCACTAGTGAAGTGTGTGACTGTCAGGGTGCCAAACAGGCCTCTTCTCCAGCATGTCACACTTGTGGACCTTCCTGGAAATGGTGACTGTAACAAGAGCAGAGATCAGATGTGGAAAGGGGTAATTCACATTTACTGTTCTTTGCTTATACTGCGTTGTCTGTAAAGAGTCATCTTTCTATTAAGCACTGAGACATGTTATTCTCCTTTCAGATAGTTGGAGATTGTTCTACTGTGTGGATTGTGACTGAAATTAATCGAGCAGCATCAGACAAAGAGGCCTGGGGGATCCTGGAAAGTGTCAGTAGTTTGATTGGAAATGGTGGCGAATGTCAGCAAATTCATTTTATCTGCACCAAGTCTGATCTTCTTGATGATTCAGATGATCTGTAAGTACATTTTGAATGCTGATCAACTACAGGGTGTTTCCATGTAAGATCAACCCAGGCTAGAAAAAAAGCAAAGCACAGGGTTGAGCCTTCGTTGTAATGAATGCAGAACATTTGGGTCAAAAGCAGTCTCATAGGCAGATACAATTTTATAAAGTTTACTGAAGATGGTGGACTTAGTAATAAACAGAGAGGGAGGGGAAGTCGAATTTCTTTGTTCTAGAGGGACTGTTTAGAAGGGTTAAAGAAAAATGAGCTGGCAGCAATCGCTTCAGTCTCAGGTCAGAACCCCTGCAAATGTTCGGAGGAACAAACAGGCAGAGTCCAGGAATAAAGTTGTCATTCTTTGTATTTCCAATTGAGAATGTGCCCGCAGGTGGGCGAGAGAGCGTGTGTGTGTGTGTGTGTGTGTGTGTGTGTGTGTGTGTGTGTGTGTGTGTGTGTGTGGTTTCTGTAGACAAAACATAATGATACAAACCAATTATAACTCAAATTACACAATAAACATAAAGATACAACTGAGGTGTACTCAAATGCAGTATGCCATATTTCTTCAGACTGGTTACATAAACTTAGTCAGACATTATGCATTAAGACACCGCATACAACTATGCACTGAAGGCAACTTTACACTGTTTATCATCTGGTACACAGAGCAGAGAACCAACAACACTTTTACTTGGTATCAGATCGGAAAGGAAATCAGTGGTATGGCACATCTCTGAACTGAAGCTGCGGAAATACGGCTATGGTGCATTCAGGGGGTATGGGAAATCCCATACACAAACCTTACCCTTTTGCACAGGGACAGCAAGAGAGAAGAGGGCGAGCAATAACAGGAGAGCAGGAGGAGAAAGAGATGCAACTGACTTCATGGCAGCTTTTATGTATGGTGCACATAATCTATGAGATTATAGGAAATCATGTATATCCTGGTCATTACAGTCAAGTAATTCAACAATTTTACATTTTAAAGCAAAAGTACCATTACACTGTCCTTCAGCAACAAAGTTAAAGTAGTTGCTGTGACAAAAAAAATTGTAAGCATGTCAGCGTGTGGTGATGTCATGATCCAAATAAAAGATGTTGGCCTTTCTACGAGTGCTTTAAGTATAAATGGTACCAGTCTTCAATATTTGCGAGTTTGTTTTTTAAACAGTCAAAATAAATACATTAAACAAATAAAGACATATTATCATAAATGACTGGAGCTGCAAGGCAGACAACTGAAGCTTAATAGGTTTATTTAGAATGAAACAAATATATAAAATGAACTGGTGAATTAGTGGAGAGCACCACGCTAAGGTGGTGGTCTGGGAGAGAGTACTCAATGACTGGCAGGGAGAAATTGGGAGTTGTTCTTACTCGGTTTAGAAACACGGCTGAGACGGAGTCTGTAGTGATCAGGTAAGTATTTTGGTGTGAGGCTCTGACAACCCAGGTTAGCAAGTAGGAGTGTGAGAGGATATTAGCCAGACCAGACGTTTAAAACTAGAATTCAACAAACTGGAGGACAACCACCATCAGACAGAGAAACATTGCCACAGCCAGTCTTTAAATACAATCTACATGTTAACAATGAGTTGCAGGTGTGCAACAGTCAGGGAAAGCTCAGCTTGGTAAGAAAGGGAGGTTTTACACATTTCACCAAAAAGGCCAAGAATAAAACAAAACCACCCAGCCTGCCCCAGATTAATGATGGTGATGATAATAGTGATGATGGTAACAGTACATATTTGCACATTTCTTGTAGTTCATCAGCTGATATCCATGATCGAATAGTTAAAAGAAACATTCAAGCCAATGATGGAGTAAGGAAAGAATTCAACAAGAGAAGCAAGATTAAGGTGAGTTTTATAGGCTGACAGAAAATAATACAGACTCTCCACAGTTGCAAGGATGCTTTAAAATTAAATAATTTTTCTTCAGACACACTTCACTGATGACAGTTTCAAAGTGTTCACAGTGAGCTCCAAAGAGTTCCTAAAAGGGAAGCATCTAAGTCCAGAAGACACTGGTAGGTGAAGTCTCAGTGAACATGATGTTTTAGTTTGCAGTGACTGAAAGATAATTATTTAATTTGAATCAAAGTATGTAATGTCAAACTGTTGCACTCAAACTTCTTCTCAACAGAAATACCCAAACTTAAAGGATTTTTGCAAGAGCTCAATGACTGTCACTCAGAGACAGTAAACTATGTGAATGGAGCTTATGGGATTCTGTCTTTGATTGAAGGTGCCAGGCGCAGAAAAGAGGTGAGGTCAAGTTATCTATGTGGAACAATATTTTACTGACAAATTTAAAACTTCAAATGTTTCCATAACTCTGACACCTAACAAAATTTTAGTTATCAAGATTTCTTGACAGGAACTGACTGAAAAAAATATCAAAATGATGAATAAAAATAAAAAGTTGTATTTATGTTATTACTGCTTTAATAGAAAATAAATATACTGTTTTAATTTCAGGGTGTTGGAAAAGCAGATGATGTATGTAAAGTCCTTGAGAAAAACATGACAGAAAAACTTGATCAAGTGAAAAAAGCAGTTGAAAAAGCGATCAAGGATTTTGAACAGTGTCTTACAGAAGGGGTTAAAAATTCCAAAACCTCTGATGAAAAACTGAAATCGTTTTTGGACCGTGATGTATGTATTTGAATTATAATTAACACCAAAGCAACAGATTTTGCACTTTATACGAGCATGTGTTTAGAAATGTTTCCCTGATTTGTTTCAGAAACAGCCTAGTTTTTTCAAGACACTAGAGGCTGTGGTTAGAAAAGACGGCATGCACAAAACAAAAAAAGGGGAACACATAAATCTCAACACAGTATTAGCTTCATGTTTGACTGACAGCATTGATGAAAAATTCAGAAAGACCTTCCCGTAAGAATAAACAAATTTTAAACTGTACACTATACTTAAAATGATTAAAACAAACTTTTCAATACTGCCATCATGAAACATTTTTTTCAGAAATGATGTTAAAGGTGGATATTTCGATGGAGTCATCAGTAGATTTTCACTTGACACAAATTCGCTGATTCAAAAATACCAAGATGTCAAACTGCAGCTGATATTTCTCCAGACAGAGGTACAAGATGAAACAATCCAGTTTATCAGTCCATTATAGCAGAACTGACCTATTCACTCTTCAAATAGTAAGTTTTTTTATTAACTGATCCATGTTTCATGCTTTTAAGGAGGATAAAATTAAGGCAAAACTCAACAAAATAATCCTAAAAGAGAAGAAAATCATCTACAACAGTCTAACAGAGGCAATTGAGAAAAACATGAAAAAGTGCTATGAAGGTAAGAAGATGGTCAACTTGTCACTATATTAAATCACAATTGTACATAAAAAATGTTTTGACAAAGTTTATTTTCTACTTGTAGATGCACGAAAAATTTCAGGGAATGATGCACTGAAAAAAATGAGGAAGACTATTGAGACACATGTATCCTTAAATAGGAACATGTATGAGGACGCAAAAGAGACCATGTTGGAGAAGATGGATGAACTGATGGTTTGTCACATTACAAATTAATTTGAGACCATGTTGTGTTTTTTCTATATTTGAGTGCTTTTGCTCAGTCTGAACATTCTCAAAAGATTAGTGAGTGGCTGTTAATATTTGTATTTTTCAGTATTACAAAGATTTAGTCTACAATGATGAGTTGAACTGAAGAGCTTAAAGCATAAACTGGACACAAGAACAAACATCTACCCATTAATTCAGATGTTTCAGTTGTTTTGAACCTCAATATTTGACTCTGTGAAAAGTAATAAAAGCTCTGATGTTTAATTAGATGATCATCTGCAAGGAACTAAAGGAAACCATGGACCACTCCATTAAACTCTCACTCAAGGCATCAGCTTTGAGTGAGAGTCTTCCAGGTAAAGAAAATATAGGCTATGAAAGTAAATCATTAGTAAAATGTTGAACAATGCTAAGCCCATGTTTTTATCTATTTGTTTGCTTTTCAGATGTTTCAGAGCATCTTGAAACTGTCCAGCAACATTACAATGAAGGTAAGAGCAGTCAAGAGAGAGAAATGACATCACAGTAACCAGGTAAATATATAACTCTTATTTCATGTTACTTTAACAGTTCCTGTGAATTCTCAAAGAAAGAGGGTGAAATTTGATGACAATCCTAAGCACCTAAATATACAGTAACTTTTAATTGTTTAATATATAAAATATAATATATAAAATATGTTTATTTGTGTTTAGTGTTAATGATAAGTTTGTCATAATTTAAAGATCAGAATAGCCATTTTAAATTACATATAGCCATTTAAGCTGTCCTTTTGTATTTTCATCATCTCAGCTAAAAAATCCAACTGGTTCTTAGCTAACATTGTACCAGGTAATGTTATGCAGTGTTAAAGTATGACACCACAACGTTACATCTTCTTCAAAAGAAGTTTAGAAGCAGCTGCTAAACGACTGCTAACAGTGGTGACACCAGAAGCACTACCAACATAAAAGTTCAGGTTTTGCTCAAAAACTTCCCTGAATATTGTGCACAGTCTTTTGACAGAAGTGACTTATTGACTCATATCAGACTGACAGCTGAAGTAAACAGGCTGAATTTGTTATTGCTGAGCACAGATGAAGTATTTGAATAATATCACCACTTATAATTTGTGTTATTTTACCCTTTTTGTATCCGAGTCACCTCAAACATGTTAAAATAAAGTGTTTCCCAAAATGACTTTCTACACAAACAGTAACAGAAACAACAGATATTAACATTTTCTATTCTAGGGTGAGGAGGCTTCAAGACATTTTAAAGCACATTTTAAGTACTGACACTTGTACTGTTTGCCTGAGTAGCTGAGTGTTAAAAATCTTTGTGCTTATTATTACTGGATGTTTCAGATTTGCTCCACACAGTAACAGCAGAAACCTGATGACCCACTCAACATCTCTGAGGGAACACTGACCATGAGGTCTCTGGATATCACCACAGACATTTCTGTCAAGTTGTGTTTACTGCTGTCTTTGAATGTTGTGTTTGACTTTTAATGAATTTGATGAAATTAGATTTTTCAGTCCTCACTGCAAGAAAGTCCTGGGTTTGAATCCAGTTTGAGGCCTTTCTGTGTGGACTCTGCATGTTCTTCCTGTGTCTGTGTGGGTGCTCTCTGTGTACTCCAACTTCTTCCCACAGGCTAAAACATGCATGGGGGTTAGGTTAATGGGTGATCTTGGATATAGATGTGCATGTGAGCAAGAATAGTTAGCTGTGTGACACAGTTATTATAGTTTTGTATTTTGTCATTAATTTTTATTTTATTTCTGTTTAGTTTCAGTAAGTTTCAAGACTGTTCTTATTTCAATTTATTTTTTATTGTTTGAAAATGTTTAGTTTTAGTTGGGTTTTATTACTGTTATAATTTTTTTTTAATTGTTGTGTATTTAGTGCAAATGTCAGAGGCAAAATTTAGGAAAACCAGTAGAAACAATAGGAACGTTTCACTTTTTGAAAACAGTTGACCCACTTGTCTTGTAGATGTCCAGTGTCTCAAACACGTCCATCAATACCATGTCAGGCACATTGTAATAACATTTTTACCAAACTAACAAATACTGAAACTAAAACTATTTCCTCTATACACTGATTTGTATTTCAAATGAGGTCATTTAATCGTTTCTGTAGTTTGTTGTTTTAATTTTGTTTAACTAAAATATTCATATCTAGTTTTAGTTTTTAGTTTAGTTTTAGTTGAGTGGAATAACCTTAGCAACCTGTTCAGGGTGTACTCTGCCTTTTGCCTGACAACTGGGAAAGACTCCAGCAACCCTGAATTGGATAAGCAAAAGAAAAAGGATAGATGAAGATTTTTAAGCATGAATTCCTCCCAGGGTTTTTAAGGTTTTAGTTGTGAGGGTCTAAACCAAAAGGCCAGCACTCTGTCCAAAAATGTTTTGATGTCTATTTTCTCCATTTTGTTGTATTTGTTCATTATTTGTAGACCCTAGTTATAGAGAAAATTATACAGCGGTAGAACTACAATGTTACAGATTTTAATTTTAGTGCTTTAAACCACAGGAATACTGTGATATTCAGACTCTTTTCAGTTTTAAGGATTCAATTTAAGTAAATTTGAATATTTATTTTCGTGATGTATTTGTCAGTTTTATTCTTAAACTTCTATAGCACATGATTTATGTATACCATTTTACTTACATTTCTAACATAAATATGAATTTACTGTAATACAGTGGTTTCTTTGGTTGTCATATGAGTAATAAAGCAGCAGCAAAAAATACGTCTCACCTTCTACTTTAACTATTATATCATATTGTTTTCTGTTGTTTCTATTCTGTATTGATTCTATGCTGTAAGATGGAAACATTTTTTTTCAAACCCTGTTCTTGTTTTTTTCTGACCCTAAAACTAAGCTACCTGCCAAAAAGCACTTTGCAGTACCACAGTAGCTTGTAACATAGAGCAAAGTTATCTATGAACTGTAAAGACTGAACCACGAACCATTTATCAACCAGAAGTCAAATGATTGTGAATCCTGCTTCATCTGAAGGCGTTCTTGCCTGGGTGGCCTTACAGGTCATCTACAATCCTCCAGTCACATTTTTTATCAGAATCTCTCTTCTATAATTGTATAATAATTAACTTTTATGGCTAAAGTAACCTTTTATAACCTTTTGTGTGATATTAAAATAATAGAGGTTTTTACATTTACTGTTTCACCAAGGGTTAAAAGACCAATGTCTTTAGACTTTTTGAATGCAGAATATTAAATTAAAGAAATTTAGCAACGGCAAAGCAAAGGAAAAATCAACTAATAATAATAATCACTTAATAAAATCACTTGAATTCGACCTATGTAATTAATCTACTCTAATGTAGATTCCTAAAACTGATGTTGGGAGGAATGAGAGAGAGGATGGGCTCATCCAGGCCTGAAGATGATTTAACAATTTGGACATATGTGTTACACCCCCTTCCTTCGTCTTACCAAATGTGGTTTGCTCTGTGAATCCCATCCTGTTGTTTCTCTCCCTCTCTGTAACGTTTCACATTGAGACATTTGGGAAAAACTTTAGTCATTCATTACAGTGGTCATAAACTCTGTTTTATCACTCTGCATAATTCAGCAAGTCAAACTTAACAGTTGCATGTTATTTGTTGTGTGTGGGTGGGCTGTCGACTTTGACAGAGAACATTGACAATTTATATTTTTCTTAGTATTTGTGAGGATTAAAGATGGCAGTAAAGATTTGTGATAAAACTGAGGTTGTTAGATTCGGCCCTGAATATCTTAGAAATATGGTATCTAACCAGATTTTTACTCTGGATGGCATTACCTTGTCCTCCACTAACACTGTGAGGAACCTTGGAGTCATTTTTGACCAGGATATGTCCTTCAATGCACATGTTAAATATGTAAGACTGCTTTCTTCCATTTGTGCAATATCTCTAAAACTAGAAATATCCCATCTGGCGCTGAAAAACTAGTTCATGCATTTATAACTTCTTGGCTGGACTACTGTAATTCATTATTATCAGGATGTCCTAAAACATCCCTGAAAAGCCTTCAGTTAATCCAAAATGCTGCAGCAAGGGTACTGACAGGGACTAGAAAGAGAGAGCATATTTCTCCAGTATTGGCTTCCCTTCATTGGCTTCCTGTTAAATCCAGAATTGAATTCAAAATCCTGCTCCTCGCATACAAGGTCTTAAATAATCAGGCCCCATCTTATCTTAATGACCTTGTAGTACCATATCACCCTATTAGAGCACTTCTCTCTCACACTGCAGGCCTACTTGTTGTCCGAAAGTATTTAAAAGTAGAATGGGAGGGAGAGCCTTCAGTTTTCAGGCCCCTCTTCTGTGGAACCAGCTTCCAGTTTGGATTTGGGAGACAAACACTATCTCACCCAAACCGGTCGCAGCAGATGGCCGCCCCTCCCTGAGTCTGGTTCTACTGGAGGTTTTTTCCTGTTGAAAGGGAGTTTTTCCTTCCCACTGTCGCCAAAGTGCTTGATCATAGGGGTCATAAGATTGTTGGGTTTTTCTCTGTATGTATTATTGTAGGGTCTACCTGCAATATAAAGAGCCCTGAGGCAACTGTTGTTGTGATTTGGGGCTCTACAAATAAAATTGAATTGAATTGAATGGAATGGAATAGTAATAATTAAGAATTTTTTAAAAAGTGTTCATCACCCAACATTGTCTCACAACTTTATTATTCGTACATGGCCAACATGTGGCAGCATATAATAAAACCTATGGTAATATTTTTAATCTAAGTACCTTAATTTAGTTTGGCAACTTTGCCTAATGTCAGTGGCTCCATAATATAAATATTTTTCTGTTTGCCCAAGAAGTGAAAGATCCCTGGTTTGATTCTGGTTAGCTGCACAAATTAGTAACATATGAAGCTGTCCGTGGTGATGAGCTCTTGTGAAAAAAGGGAACAGCTGAAAGTACTTTTTCTTCTTTTTTTAATGTTTTTTTTTCCAGTGTAGTTTAAGTATACATAAAACTGTGTTTTTGTCTTGTTTTTAAACTATAATATTTGTAAACTTTAATCCCTTTGATTTATTTTAAACAACAACAACAACAAAAAAACACGTTCTCCGAGGCAGGGTGTTACCTGCCTGCCAGCCACTCCCATCTGCGCTGCACAAACACCTCCTCTTCCTGCTTTGCTCAGTTCTCATTTCTGCTTTTCCCTGCACCCACTTTACTCATGTTGAATTTACCTTTCTATGATATGAATAGATGCAGTTTCAATTGTGCAGTCTGAGCCACACAGTTACAGTTTGTTTTTAACCATATCTGTTTGTGGACTTTGCTTTGTTGGCAGAGATATGAAAATGCGCAGGAAAATCTGATGTGCATGGCAAACTTCACCGACGATACTTAGGGAGGAATAAACACACATCAGCCTTCGGCCATTTTGATGAACGCGTACGCCCCCTAGAGCGCGCCAACTTTATTAACAGCCACACAAATGTAAACCACACATCAAACATAGATGAACCATTTGACTGTCTCCATAATTGAGAGCAGTTTCTCTCCTCATGTCAACACCCCCACTTGCTCTCATATTATGATGCTCTTAAGTAACAAAAAACACAGATAGGGTTTGTTCCTCGGTACTGTATACCTGTCCGTATACCATGTTAAATGTCCAAACATAAACTTCTCAAACTTGAACAACTTAACCTTTGTTGCAGGTTTTGTCATTACATCTGCTACCATCTCTTCTGTTGAACAATAATCCAGAGTTATTTTTCCTGCACTCACGGTTGACCTCACAAAGTGGTACTTTATGTCAACATGTTTACATCTCTGTCTCGTCACAGGATTCTTCGCCAACGCAATTGCACCCTGATTATCTTCATGAACTTTTGGCGGTGCATATTTCTGTCCATCGATACCTTGTAACAGTTGCATTAGGTACAAAACTTCTTGTAGGGTTGCAGCTAAAGCCATGTACTCAGCTTCACAGGTAGATAATGCAACAGTAGGTTGCCTTTTGGTTTTCCATGAGATTAAAGAACCATCTACAGACAAGCTTATGCAATAACCAGTTGTACTCCGTCTGTCTGTTACATCAGCTGATGAACTGACCACAACCTCAGTTCTTTGTTGTCACATTTCCTGTAACATAGTTCTTTCTCGGTTGTCCCTTTCAGATATCTCAGTACATGTTTTACTGTAGTCCATTGGTCTTCAGCTGGCTCAGTAAAATACTGTGAAAGTTTACTGACTATAAAACTCAAGTCTGGTCTTGTGCATGTAGCCAAATAGATCAGACTACCAACTGCTTCTCTGTACCTTTTGACATCACTCATCCTTTCTGCATCATCAGCATAGTTCAGTGTTTGCTCACAAGGTGTCTGTCTTTCTTTACAATCCTGCATGTTGAATCTTTCAAGTATTTTTTCCACATATTGTTTTTGTGACATTTTTACACAGTTATCACTCTGGTCAAAATCTATACCAATGAAATGTCTCAGTTTACCCAAATCCTTCATTTTGAATTTTGCTGCAAGCATTTTCTTCACAATAGTTAGTTCACTTTCATCACTAGCAGCAATGATCAGGTCATCTACCCATATAATCAGAATCACCTTCTTATTTTCTGTCATCTTTGTGTAAACACAATGGTCAGCGGGATTTTGCACAAAGTTGTTCTCACTCAGATATTCATGCAACAACTTGTTCCAATTTCAGCCTGATTGTTTTAGCCCATATAGCGACTTTTTCAACTCGCACACCAACTTTTCATTTGTGTCGGATTTTACCTCATAGCCCTCAGGTTGTTCCATGAATACCTCACAATCTATTGGTGCGTGAAGATAGGCAGCTTTAACATCCATCTGATGTAAAAGCATGTTTTCTTGTGCTGCCTTTTGCATCAACACTCTGATACTAGTCAGGTTAGCAGTAGGGGAAAATGTTTCTTCATAATCCACACCTATCCTCTGACTGTATCCTTTAGCAACATAACGTGCCTTGTACTTCTCAGATCCATCAACATTGTTTTTGACTGCATACACCCATCTACCCCCCACTGTCTTCTTACCCTCAGGCAAAGTGGTTAAGGTAAATGTGTCATTTTCTCTTAGTGATTGCATCTCTTCATCCATTGCACTGACCCATTTCTCTGAGTTAGATGAAGTTATTGCTTCCTTGAATGTTTGGGGTATGTTACACATTGCTCTGTAACAATAATCCATGTTTGTGAGTACTTGATCACAATCCTTCTTGTCAGTAGCATATTCACTTAAATACCCAGGCCTCTTTCTCACTCTGGAAGGATACCTTGCAGCCTCACAGTCGAGTTCATTCTCCTGTGACTGTCTGCTCATCTCAGACATGCTTAGTGGGATCTGTTCCTGAGTATCTGTGTGTTCTGTACTCACATCAGTCTTTTCTCTGGTCTTGGTGAACCTGTTTTGTGTCTCAAAGTCACTCTCATCATCTGGCACCTTGTCAGTCTGTGTTTGTCTCTCTACTCTTGTTTTGGTCTCAAACTTCACCAGTCTATGCTTCTGTACTTTCCCACTGTCTGGGTAGTAGACCATATAAGCTGGACTGTTCTTGTCATATCCAACAAAAATTCCTTTCTCACACCTTGAGTCTAGTTTTCTCTTGTTCTGCCTGTAGGCATAACACACTGACCCAAATGTCTGCATCCTGGAAAGGTTTGGCCTTCTTCCTGTCAGCATTAAATATGGTGTCTGTTCTGTGCATCTGTTAAAACATCTGTTCTTCACTACAGCTGCTGTTTGCACTGCGTAAGTCCCACAACTCTTTAGGTAACTCTTTCTCTATTAGCATACACCTGGCCATATCAAAAAGAGTGCGCCAATTGCGTTCAGTGCCTGATACTCATTTCCCATAAACTCTGTTCCATTGTCAGACCTGATACATTTAACTTGCCCATACGGGGCCGTATCAGCCAAAAACTTCTGTGTTGCTTTTGCTGTGTCACTCTTATTTTTCAGAAAATACACAAACACTGCACTGGAATAGTCATCAGTGAATGATAGTGCAAATCTATATCCATCTCTGGACTCTGGGTCTACTGGACCAGCTACATCTGTGTGTACCAGCTCTAAAGCAGTTTTGGCTCGTGCATCAGGGTCCCTGTTTCTAGTTTGAACGAACTTTCCCTGTGTGCACACTTCACAATGCAAGACAGATTTATCTGTTTTCCCTTTGATTGCCATACCATCAACAACACCCTGTAATTTCTGAATGTCATCATAATTACAGTGACCAAGAATTTCATGCCATGTTTGCATGTCATAGCAACTGTGGAAAAGAGGAAATTGCTTTACTGCTACAATATATTAGATAGCATATTAATCAGCATTAATATTATCTCGTATAGCTTTAAGCTGGCCAGGTGACAGTTAATACCCGGACACCAGAATAATCATTTAACACACTGACACCATATTAATCCTTATTACAGGTGCAGCATAACCACTTTCAGTATTACTATGTCTTTATACACACATTGCAGTCCTGTGCTCATAAGGAGTTGAAGCTTTCCCAGGTAATTAAAGGTCTCAAGCTTCATTCAGCGTGACTGTCTGGGTGACACATTGGTTAAGAAGCCGGGAGCTTAAGAGAGATCGCACACATGCTTACAAAACACATATATATCACATATAACCTAGAACCAGAGTTAAGCATAGGCCTGAATGTATTGAGCAAACATGTTGCACTGGAGCTTTCTTGACAACAGGTGACGCGGGGAGAGGACCAGCCCCTGGAGACTGCAGAGGCCAGAGTCCATTGCCTTTTTTGGAAGAAGATGCCAAAAAGAGGAACCTCGATGTTGCATTTTATGCTTAAAATACATGAATGTTCTGTACATGCAAATTATGTGCTTGTAAACGCTAGAAGGGGCGTCATAATACCCTGATGCTATAAAAGCAGTCTGAAGTATAATTTTGGTGAAGACCCTTGCTGACATGTGCAGTGACTGTCTTCCCGCGCGAAGACTTCAATAAAAGATCGCTTTGACCCAAATCTTCTGGACTGTCTTGCCTTTGTACTCTCCACCAATTCTGAACCCTTAACAATTGGTGCATTGGCCGCGGTTGGTAGGGAGAGACGGTGTTGGCATTGTAGACGTCCAAGGGGGTCGCACAGACAGGATCCGGTGGTCAATCTGAGTGGACAAACGGGCAGCCCATCGCAAAAGGTAGGCACTACCTGTTGAATTATTCCGAAGTGTGCCGAATTGGATGTTTAAATTAATGTCTACTCATTAGATTACTGGTGACTGTTTGTGTTGTTATGATCTGATATTTTGTAGTGTACACATTGAATAAGAAAAGGTAAAAGTAACGGAAATAGGAAATACACAAGTTAAAGTAGTTGGACTACTGAATTTAGGATATAGGTCATTTGAAATCTGTATATGGTCATACAGTTATAATTGAATACAAAGCTGGGCTTGGGCATCGATAAGTGGGTTGGTGGTTTCATAGGATGTCTTTAAAACGTAATTGAATTCATGTAGAACGGAACTGTGGAAAGTTCTAGGAAGTGCATCGCTCAGAGGTAACGCTTGCCGGAGTCAGGGACGCTTAGACTCCGTCCTCTATGAGGGATAGTCAGTTGGTCACTGTGGAGCTTGGGGCACTCCAGCATAACTAGTGGTTGGACCACTTTACCGTTTGGAACGGTCTATGCACTTATTTGGGTAGCAAAGGTTGGACCTTGGGCGTTGGACGCTTTTAAATTCACTTAGGAACTTTAGTAATTAGACCAGACACAGGTTGGACCTGATACTGGGTCATTGACTATCAAAAACTTGGAGTTTGTCCCTTGGAGGGTTAATTCAAATTTTGTCGAAATTATGTAGGTTGTGCAATTTAAGGCCTTGTAAATATTATTTAATTTACCAGACGTCTCTGTATTATAATTTCTATGTTTGTATATAGGCTCTGTCTGCCACGGGCACTGCAGCAGGCTGGTTATTTTGAGAGTGTGTCTGTGTCTATGTAAATGACATGCCTGTGACTTATTTAGACTGACATTTCCTGTTTACTAATGAGTGGTTAATGACTGACTCGAGAGCCTGGATTAAGGAAGACTTGTGGTGGTGTTTTAAGGGAAGATTTGCCTTTATTTCTACTTTGTTGGCATTATGATTGTTAAATATGATAAATGATCTATGATGTGTGTTTTGTTTTGAACATTCCTGAATGCTATAATACTTGCTGAAACTCATATGACTTGCGTTTTCGATTGTTTATACTCACACTCTTTTAATATTATGTAACAAGCTTCTGTACATACACATGTCGGATACAGGGTATTGTTTACTCCAATACACACGGGCAGGGGAATTTTATGTCGTAACCTGTCGGTGTCGCGTTGTGGTTTTAGGGATTCCGTATGGCTTTTTAGTCACTACAGTAACAGGGTCATCGGAAGAAACATTAGTTGATTTTGCATGTAGTAGTCTTGTTATCTTTCGGGCGTTGGCATTATACTGTAGACAGCAGAGAAATTTAAACCCCACGGACGCCGAACGGGACTTTACGGCCTTTTGTGGAATTGCTTTCAGGGATTTTGATATTCTGTTCGACTGGAGAGGATAATTGGCTGTCTCATTTTGCTTGAATGTTCGATAACGGCTCTTGTGTGGTTGAGTATACCAGGACAGGAGACGTTGCCAACGTCACTTGTCGATGTCACGCTGAGTTTTCTAACATTGAGTATGGCTTCACAGTAACTGCGGTAGTACGGCGTTCACCACAAGTGTTATTAGACTTTACTGCTCGTAGTCTTATTATATTTCGGGTGCTGGACTTATACTGTCATCCCGATAGAGGTCCCACTCCCACTGACGCCGAACGGGACTTTCCCGCCTTTTGTGTTTCTGCCTTTCGGGGTTTTGATATTGACTTTCAGTGGACCGGATAGATTGCATTGTTTTTCGGCTTGATTTTGTTCGAGACAATTTTGTTTTGCAAATACACTCACGTGCACTGACTTGTAGATTTGATGGCTGAAAGACACCATACAGTTTTGGGGGAAGGGCGCAGGGATGTCACCGGCTTTACTTTCAGTCTTGTGCTGACTCCAGTAACGGACGGTCAAACATGGTGGGTGGAAACAGAGGTGCATGTTTGCTGTGAAGTAGGGCTCACTGAGAGTGACTACACTATAATTGTGAACTTGACTGAAACAGAATTCCCCCTGTTATTACATGAGTGTTTGCGCTTGGTAACCACGCTACGTGAGATTGTGGAAGACAATAGTGAGGAGGCCGCAGACCTGTAGAATGATAAACATTTTCTCTTATACGTTTGTGCGACATTTCCCATTTCCTGTTCTGTACTTTATTGTATTTGCCTTTGGTGTGCCACATAGCTGTTATGTGCATATATAAATTTGATTTTGTGTTTTAACTGATACTATCTTACTGCATAAAGCGCACACATTAACGCAGTGACATGCTGACCTTTGGGCACTGCCGAATAAAAATTACTCCCCTGGGAGAGGGCCAGTTCAGAGCCAGTCGTGTGTTTCGTGGAGAAAGGGCGGACGCACCGGGCGACCCAGTTGAAATTGAATTCGCCACCACGATCACAGAATCACAAATAGCATGGTGGTTGACCACGACCTTTGCATTGTTTAGTACAATGGTAGACCTGTGCGAGGAGGTCGACACTGTACAATGGGCCTCTCCGGATGAGGGGAGTGGAGAGGACATTTAGGAATGTTCATGTTGTGTTACAATGGCTATGCATTTGGGGTTACTTTATACATGTTTGTTTTATTGCTTTACACAGTTCAGTTTTACTGTTAGACAGTGGTGGATATTAGATGACATTTGCTGAAGAAATGCTTGGTCCCTGGGGAGCTAGGGTGTGGTTCCTGTTTGCTCACTACAGCGTGACAGGCAGCAGCTTTGTTTCCTGACAGGCACACCGGGGTCCCTTGAGGGATGTAAAAGTTTGGTGACTGTTGTTAAACATGTAACTAGAGGCAAGACACTAACATAAAAACTTATTAAGTTTATTGTGGGGGATCATTTTCAGGTTTATGTCACTGACGAGATCTGGGTTGTTGCTCAGGGGTGGACGGAGCAGATAATATTGTGTGGTGAGGCCTGAGTTCACTGTTCTCTGTGTCACCAAGCAGAATTAAAAAAGGGAAGTGACTGTTAGAGCGGAGAGACGACCTCTGAGGCGGAAAAGGGAAGTGCCGGAGGGTGACTGGCAGGGAGGAGCCGACAGCAGCCATTTTGAAGAGGTACGTGCTGTCTTGCAGGAAATCACAAAATGGCGGACAGCTCGGCCAACGGACAGAGACGTTACAAAACATTGAAGGATCAGGTGGAGGAGCTGAAAAAGGCCATAAGGATGGCCTGCACAGGTACGTCTAAAGCAGCTGAAAAGGAGTGCCGAGCCATGGAAGCAGAGGTAAGCAAAATTTTTGACTTACAACACAAAGGGACAGATGAAAGGACAGCTCTGGAGGTGGTGCTTAGAACAGAGGGAGAGAGATGTGAGAAGAAACTAAAGAACTTACAGGATGAATCAGGAGGCCGCTCAGTTAACCGGAAAACAAAAAAGGAAATGACTGCTTTGAAGGCAATGCATGGCAACTGCTGCAAGTGGATGATGATGTGCAATGCAGTGTCGTCCTGGATGAAAGACAAAGTGGAACAGCCTGAGCCAGCAAAGGAAGAGGACACGGTGAGTATAATGAAATTACTGCAGAAATTACAGGACGACAATGAAAAGCTGGAGGACAAAATGGCAAAACTCACGTTGAAGGGGGAAGAAGTAAACAACCCTCGAACACCAGCAATATACCCGTGGATCCCACAACTTCCCAGCGCCCCGCCACAGCTTGGTGGAGCGGAGACTCCTCCCCCTTACGTGATGCCAGTGATGTCCTTAGACGGAGGACAGGTGCAGGGCCCTGATGGACAGACGGGCATTGTGACAGGAGGACTCGTAAATGTCGAGTACCCAGGCATGACCAGGCCAACCCAACATGGAGAAATGACGGTGGTGGGACCACACAACAGGGAGAATGCAGGGACGCAGACGGCCTGTGCCACAGGTCCCGGTTTGGCATCGTGTAGCCGGGCCTGGACGACGCGAGACTCACTAGGGGAAGCAGCAGGGCCGGGGGTGCCTCACACCGAAGCCTCACCTGCTGTCCCGACGGAAGAGGTGCCCTCGCAAGATGAGGAAGAAAGGAGGTCAGAATTGGTCGAGCTGCCGAACCCAGAAGGACAGACACACCACCAAGCAAGCAAGCAGATTACTAAGGAGCAGAATAGGTGGGATGGGCAGGTTTATGGGCAAATGCACGAGGACCGAGACGCTCTACTGGCAGTGGTAGAAACGCTGACCGTTGTAAAGCAGAATGCCCTGAAGGAACTTATGGAAGAGGAACTAAAGCACTTGAAGACTTCATCCAAAGGGCATAAGCCCCCGAAGACAATTGTGGAGGATGACATGGAAGAGGGCAAGACTTCATCGGAAGATGACATGGAGGAAGAAGAGGAGGAAATTAAAGGAAAAGACGGCTGTGACCCGGACAAAAACTTGAACTTGCGTAGTAGAACGGTGCACAGACATCCAACTACAAAACTGAAGTCCGACGCCAGAGTGGAACGCAAATCAGTGTTTGACGCCCCAATGAGTGGGGGGAAGACCAGCAAGAGCAGGGAAGCGGACGTTGAGGATGCAGTCGAGAGAGCAGGCTGGAGTATGCCGCTGATAGTGGGCCCCAAACATGAACCGATCTACCGGGCATACAAGATAAGGGATCTGGAAGCTCTGGCCAGACAACTGCCACCTGTCACAGAAGGAGGAGCAAGATGGCTGAGGAAACTGGATGCGTTGACGGAAGGAGAGGAGATCGCCATCGGTGACTTCCGCGCTCTAGCGGGGAGGGCGATGATTGCATGTGGACTGGCGGACGTGGAAGAAATGGCAGGAACAACCAGATACGCCAACAACATGCCATACCGCCAAGTGCGAAATGCCCTAGCAAACGCAGTGCGTGAGAAGTACCCGACCCCAAATACTGGAGCCATTCCTAAAATAGTTTGGGATCCACAACACACACCCCTAGAGTTTCTAGCGAGAGCAAAAGAGCAGTGGCTGTCAGAGACAGGGATACATCCTGGCCAAGAAGGGGAATCACGAGCTTGGTTTAGGGCTGCGGTGTTGGCAGGACTACCTAAGCAGGTGAGAACTGACTTAGAGAAGAATCCAGACTTTGCGGTCGCGGACTCCACCCAGTGGGAGCGGCATTTAACCCACCGGCTGACGTTGGAACAGGATGAGGTGAACAAGCAGAAAAGGGAGTTGGAAGAAGCGCAGGCGTGGTTGGTGAAGTTACAGTTGGCAGAAGCAAAAGACAAAGCAAGTGACAGAAAGAAAGAAAGTAAGGAAGCCACTAAGAAAATGATGGTGGCAAAGCCGCAGCCTGATCCCGTGCCTGAGTGGCCAGATCTGGATCCCAACCTGTATCCTGATGACCGCTGGGCCGTCAATGCACCAAGGCAGAGACAACCCGCGGGAAATTGGGGGGCGACGAGACCATACAGAGGGCGTGGTGGTTACGCCGGGAGAGGACAAAGGGCACGTGGTACGGGGAATCCCAGCTCCACGTCATGGAATGCCTGTCTGAGATGCGGAGCGGAGGGACATTGGGCGAGAGACTGCCCAGAACCGCCCCTGAACTACCGTGGGCGAGGCTACCAAGCCCAGGCACGTGGAGCTCCTAGAGGGAGAGGTGCATACAGAGGTGGACACCAAGCTCCTAACCCAGGTGCAGCGCCAGTCGCCCAGTATCCAGTGGCAGACTGGGGCTGGGAGGGAGAGCAATATTGACGGGGCCCTGAGAAACCGGACGGTGTGGGACTGGCAGATCCCATGCTATCTATGACTGTGGAAGGAACACCACTGACCTTCCTGGTGGACACTGGAGCGACCTACTCAACGCTTATATCCACACCAAACAGTGCAACTCTCTCAGACCACACTGTGAGCGTGGTTGGTTTCTCTGGGGTTCCCATGACTCTGCCACTAACTGATCCAGCACTGACCACGCTGGGAAAACAGACTTTGAAGCACAGATATGTAGTGTCACCACAAGTACCTGTAAATCTCATGGGCAGGGATCTGCTCGTGAAATTGGGAGCTACCATAATGTGTTCTACAGATGGACTCACAGTTACTCTTCCGGGAGGCAGACAGTTCCCGTGCCTGGGGACACATACAAAGACTCAATATCTGATCCAAGACTCTGAACAAGCTACCGCCGACATTTACTGGGGAAGGCTGGTGGAAGACGGCATTCTCAGACAATATGAGCTGTGGAGACCCTGGATAATGAGCCTGGCCGTCTACACCCCGCCGCGTGACCCTTACCACGTCACTCTGTTTTATGATAGGGATGAGGATGACACATACCGAGAACAATTTGAATCTGACCTCGAAGGTCAAATTTGGAACGTGCGTTGCCACAACATTTATGTTGGCCCGGAAGGAGTTGCAGCTGCTGTGAAATTAACGGAAGAACAACTGCCTTGGTACGAGATGGGTTCCGATTCAGCTCCTCATGTCACATTGGCGGTCCACATAGGTCATCAGGCTAGAGAAATGGGTCCGATGGTCAAGCGGGCCCTGGAAAACGGATGGTGGCAAAGTACGCAAATCCCAAATGTTTGGTATGCGCCTAAGTGCAAAACCTACCGTATCACCTGTCTGTCTAACGACGCGGTGGTTGTAGAACACAAAGAAATTTCAAGAACACACGGCAGGGAAAAAACAGACCACCCTGACGCAGTTGCAGCGCTTTCACGGCTCCCTGACAGTTTGTGGTCAACAGGGCCCACGGATGTTGGCCTGGCTAATTGTTCACCCGTCCTGTTTCAGCTAAAGTCGGAGGCGCCAATCAACAGACCACAGTACAGACACAAACCAGAAGCTGAAGAGGGAATTGCGGAAACCATTGAAGGGCTGTTGAAAGTAGGTGTGCTTGAGCCTTCACAGTCATTTTGGAACACACCTATCTTGCCGGTGGAGAAGCAAGGGACAGGGAAATACAGGATGGCGCATGATCTGAGGGCCATTAATGCCATACTGCGCACTGACACTGTGCCTGTGCCAAACCCATACACGGCTTTAACCGCCATCTCATGGGACCAAAAGTGGTTTACATGCATTGATCTTGCTAATGCTTTCTTTTGTCTCCCCTTACATGAGTCACTGAGGGACATTTTTTCATTCACATACAGAGGCCAGAAATACAGATACACACGCCTGCCACAAGGCTTTGCACTGTCCCCAGGCATTTTCAATCAGGTGCTGAAAGATGCATTGTCACCATGCCACCTGCCTGAAGGTTGTACATTAATTCAGTATGTTGATGACCTTCTCATTGCAGCCCCGTCAGCATCGGCCTGTACAGCAGCCTCGCTCGTGGTTCTGAACCGACTGGCAGAATGTGGGTTCAAAGTAAGTAAAGAAAAACTGCAGTTGGTCCGACCGGAAGTAACATTTCTGGGCCGAGTCATCGCACACAGGTCAGTGGGTTTGATGAACACACACAGAGACCAGATTCTGACACACCCAAAACCACGAACTGTGAAGGAGCTCCTTTCCTTTCTAGGCCTGACAGGGTATAGCAGACAGTTCATTCCTAACTATGCAGGCAAAACGGCCCCTTTAAGGGACCTGATAAAAAAGGTGGGCGTTCGAAACCTTAAGGCTGAATTGCCCTGGACGCCGGCCACAGAAACTGCGTTCATTTCACTGAAACAAGATCTGTCAAGGGCCACAGACCTGGCCACGCCCAACTATGACGAACCATTTTACCTTGATGTTTCTGAAACAAGTGGGGTGGTGAATGGGGTGTTGTTTCAGAAAAAAGGAGGAGGTAGAGATGTGCTTATGTATGTTAGCATAAGATTAAACCCAACAGAGGCCAGGCATCCCACGTGCACACAACACGCAGCTGGGGTAGCAAAAATCATTCAGAAAACAGCACATGTAGTGAGAGAACATCCACTTAAAGTGCTCACCACACATAGTGTAGTAGCATATGTGAACTCACAAGCCTTCACCATGACACCACTGACACAACAGAGGTTGAGCAAAGTCCTAGACGCTCCAAATCTGACATTTACACATGAGGGAATAAACATGGCGGACTTGATGGGGTCAGGGGAACCACACGACTGCGCCAAAAGAGCTGAAGCTGAAGAGAAAGTTAGAGAAGATCTGAAGGCGGACCCCATCCCCGGAGCTGAAGACTGGTTTACAGATGGCTGCTGTCACCGTGATGAAGAAGGATTGAAAGCAGGCTACGCTGTGGTTTGCAGAAGAGGACAACACTATGAAGTGAAAGAAGCCGGAAGAATTGAGGGCCAACAGTCAGCACAGAGAGCTGAAGTAATAGCTCTGACTCGAGCCCTCAGACTGGCCAAGGACATGAAGGTGAACATTTACACTGATTCAGCTTATGCGTTTGGAGCAGCTCACGTGGAACTTGCTCAATGGAAGAGAGCAGGTTTCAGAACAGCAACTAATGCCCCAATATGCCATAAGAGGGAAATGGAAGAACTGGAAGAAGCTCTGAATGACCCAGGCGAGGTAAGTATCATAAAATGCAAAGGACACTCTCAAGAAAACACAATGGTGGCCAAAGGGAACCAGAAAGCAGATGAAGCCGCAAAAGAAGCCGCAGGCTACAAAGGACGAAGGCAAATGGTGGAGGTCACTGCGGAGGAGGAACCAAACATCGATGTGTTAGAGGAAGCCAGACAAGCTCAGGAAGAAGCCACCCAAGAGGAAAAGGAGGTGTGGGAGAACCGAGGAGCCCGGAAAGAAAGAGGTCTGTGGCGAGGACCCCACGGGCGACCGGTTCTGACAGCTAAGCTGGCTGAAAAGAAAGTAAGCGAGGCGCATGGACTTGGCCACGTAGGAGTGACACAGATGGAGAGAAACTTGTGCCACTGGTGGCACCCGGATCTGAGAAACATGATAAAAGAGAGAGCCCGAACCTGTCTAATTTGCGGGGCACACAATCCAAAGCCAGCGGTGAAGCCAGAAACAGGTAAGTTTCTCATGCCAGAGAGACCAGGAGAAGAAATTGTGATTGATTTCACCGACATGGTAGATCCAGGTCCAGGAGGAGTCAGGTATTTGTTGGTATGTGTGGATGCTCTGACCGGCTGGCCAGAGGCATGGGCGACCAAAAGAGAGGATGCAAAGAGTGTGATTAAATGTTTGATTAACCACTACATCCCAAGGCATGGGTTTCCTAAGAGAATTAGATCAGATAACGGTACCCATTTTAGAAATCAGGATTTAGCAGAGGTGGAGAGAATGTTGGGGGTTCAGCATAAATTCGGGACAGTGTACCACCCTCAATCGCAAGGGAAAGTAGAAAGAATGAACCTAAATTTGAAGAACAAACTGGCTAAAATATGTGCACAGACAGGGTTGAATTGGTTGGCAGCCCTGCCCATTGCTTTGATGACCATAAGATGCTCTGTTAACCAATCTACAGGTTTCACGCCTTACGAGCTGCTGACAGGACGGCAGTTTCCGGCGCCCTGGACAATGGTCCCGGTGGAGCAGCCCAGAAAAAGTAACAGGTCTCATGCTGAATATTTTAATGAGTTGAAAGCTCTTGTGTCCAGTTTCACAAAACAGGTTACCTCTGGAGGACCAACAGCAGGAGGGGAGGTCCCAGACGCAAAAGCAGTGTGGCTGAAAGTCATCAAGCGGAAGTGGAAAGAGCCCCGCTGGACAGGTCCGTATGAGGTAGCCGCCAGGACCAACACAGCGGTCCGACTGAAAGGGAAAGGCGACACCTGGTTCCATTGGACGCAGTGTGCTGCAGCGGACGAGAGCTTGGTAGACAACGACCCGGCTCCACAGAACACGGGTGCTGACGACAGCCAGAGGCAAAATAAATCCTCTCACCCGTGCAACGGGCCGACCAGCAGTCTACCTGGGAGGCCGAAGCAAGAAGAGCAGCCAAAGAGGAGATCCCCACGCCAACGCAAAGGAGTGGTAACAAATTAGAAAAAAAAAAAAAAAAAGAAAACAAAGGAATCTTTATGTCAGCAATACACATTTCACACGACACCATGCACAGATTTGACTTACAGGCACGTAGAAAGAAGCGGGAGGAGAGGAAATTGGTAAAAATGCTTCTCACAACCACATGGCTTCTATATAAGATAGTATTAGTTTTGGGTATTTGTCTGCTTCTGTATTTTTGGCAGATAGCCCGGCGCAGCCCACCTGAGCACGGAGGTCAGCCCAGCCCATCACTGACTGAAAAACCGAACACCGAAACGGGGCCGCTGAAAAGACCCAAGCGTGAGGTGTCAGGTAAAGGGGATGAGTGTCTCAGCGCATATAATGGCATGGAACTGGACTACGTTAAAGGGTCCGCGAGTTCATACACGTTTGATCTATGTGAAGTGATTAACTGTGAAGGAGCAAACAGCAGCTGGAGGGGATATGACGTGTGGGTGTGCAGCCACCCTTACGTTTGCACAAGGGGAGGGAATCCTCATTCCAGCCGGGGTATCCGCCCTGTGCTGGCGTCATACACAGCGGCACAGTGGTGCGCCCCTGGCTGGGGGAACGTGGTAAGTTGGACCGGAGTAGGGTGGCAGCCACAGGTGCCTGAGGGGTTGAAGGGAATAGCCATTCAGAGGGATTTTTCTACTGCCCAAAACCCTATCACACTTTCTCTGGGTCCCTGGGACACCCTGCCCAGGTCACAGAGCCCAGGAAACGTGTTCTACCTGGTAATCGGTGCAGATGTCTCGGGGACAGATCCGATCGGATTAATTAGGATAAACTTAGTGAATCCCATGTCTAATAATGTCACAAATTTTGTTACGAACATTACAGGAAAAGGAGGGGACGGGTTGCCAACCACTACACCAGAGGAACATGAACCAAAAGGTAGACGAGTGCTGACGGTCGATTACACTAGGCTGAAGCCGCAGGATCTAATTGAGCGTGCCACCGGGTTCAGTGACAGTAACCTCTGGCTGGACTGGGTGGCCCAAAATGCTAAAGAACAACAAGTGTCTAACTGTGTTGCTTGTGCCTCAGCTAGGCCGCGTTTGTTTACAGAGCCTGCTCCACTGTATCCAGGGGACAAGTGGGGGTACGACTGTATGCTGCGACTTACGAGAGAAGCGGTGAGTACTGGCAACTGTTCAATTCTGGCCAGCCTCTTCCCACCAATTGACAAGCAGACACAGGCAGGACCATTTAGACCCAAAAAGGATAACTATACGTGCTTTAAGTTCTCTACAGATAAACAGAGATACACGCTGGGAGATATTGACCCCACTTGGTGCTCTGTGACAATCACAGGGAGAACCACCAATATGAAAAATCATTCAACTACATTAATTGGCAACTGGGCAAGAAGTGGGCTATATTATTATTGTGGGCAGAGAACTCTCCTGGTCCGTGTTCCTCTGGGAAGTGTTGGGACGTGTGCAATGGTAAGGTTGGGAGCCCCACTGACATTAATTGGCAACAAAGTGAAAGTCATGCCCGAAAGAAACACACGCATATTGGCAGCCAGACGTAAGAGACACATATTGAGTAAAAGAAGCACTCAGGGAACACATGTATACGATCCCAGAATGGATTCACCCACATGGATTGACTGCATAGGAGTGCCCAGGGGAGTCCCCAACGAGTATAAACTGGTAGATCCAATAGCAGCTGGTTTTGAAAACTTACCAATAATCTCTGCTCTTTTTCCAGTGACCCCAAACAAGAATGTGGACAGGATAAACTACGTTCATTATAATGTGCTGAGACTCTCAAACCTAACCAGGGATGCCTTCGTGGGAGTAGTAGAACAGTTGGGTCCGACCTCATTAATGGGGGTCCAAAACAGACTAGCTCTCGACATGGTCCTCGCAGAAAGGGGCGGAGTCTGTGCTATGTTTGGTGACATGTGCTGTACCTTCATCCCAAACAATACAGCCCCAGATGGCTCAGTTACTCGAGCTCTGGAGGGCCTTAAAACTTTGTCCAGGACCATGCATGAAGACTCAGGGATTGAGAATCCCTTTGAGGGTTGGCTGACATCCGTGTTCGGGCAGTGGAAAGGGTTTGTGATGTCTGCAATGCTTTCTATATCTGCTTTTTTAGGGATTTTGGTCACCTGTGGATGCTGTCTCATTCCTTGTGCCAGAGGGTTGTTGGAAAAGGTAATTACGAGGGCAGTGGATCCCGGGGCGGTGACCCCGGTGTCCATGATGCCATTGATGGAGATGGAAATGACTGAGTGGGCCGAGGAGTGACACAGCACCCGGTGTAGTGACCTCTTGTGGTCAAGAGGTCAAAAGGAGGATTGTGGAAAAGAGGAAATTGCTTTACTGCTACAATATATTAGATAGCATATTAATCAGCATTAATATTATCTCGTATAGCTTTAAGCTGGCCAGGTGACAGTTAATACCCGGACACCAGAATAATCATTTAACACACTGACACCATATTAATCCTTATTACAGGTGCAGCATAACCACTTTCAGTATTACTATGTCTTTATACACACATTGCAGTCCTGTGCTCATAAGGAGTTGAAGCTTTCCCAGGTAATTAAAGGTCTCAAGCTTCATTCAGCGTGACTGTCTGGGTGACACATTGGTTAATGTCAGTGGTAAGACATTATAAAACACATTGAAGGAATACAAAACAGTCAGAGTTTTGTTCAGAGAACTACGTGCGCACGGGTGAGTGATCGGGCGATACTCACCCCGAGGCTTTGGAGTCAGCTTTATTTATACTCAAGCATGTTTGCGTCACAGACACATGTAGGAAGAGATAACATACCACTCCTTACACAAGCATAAAACATATACGTTCAACTGTCAGTAAGGAACTGGTCAAGCCTATCTTAAGGGCAACAGAAGCCAGTTGGTTCCTGTTCCCAACGGCAGACTCAGCAAACTCAGCAAAGGTGAGGTTTCCTGTGGCACCCTCCTTATGCCAGTCATTTTCAGAAGTCAGCAAGGCTCACGTGCATGTGTAGTGGCAAGATACATGTAGTATAAAATATATGAACATCATTGTACATTCGCAAACCTATTTTAGGGAAAGCATGTTATTTAATAAGACATTAAACAAAATCTCTTAACATTCCCTGCTGTTGTTCAAATATTTTTTACATACTTCAACTTCTAGTCACTTGTGTATACATTTTCAACCAGAGTATCATTTAGTAAAATTGATATGATCAACATTTAGGTTTGTTTTCACTTTGTTGACAATAATTAAAAATTGTCTTCTTCTTCAAAGTCTGTGTTTCGGTCCTGATGTGTAAGCAACATCATCGTCTCTTGGTGAAACGTAACATGTGGTGTGATGGCAGTTGCTATGAGTCTGTTGATTAATGCTCTAATGCAGGGAATACAACAACATCCACATAGAGTGAGTATTGCTGCAAACACAGCCATGGACACTAGAATTGATGACACCAGAGTACGGTACTTCCCGAACATATCCATCCAGCTGTCCCACATCAAGTGTCGACTCCCGAATGTTCTTTCATTTTTTCATTTAGGGTCTTTAAACCCTCCAGGGCTCTGGTGAGGCTTCCATCCGCCGCTGTATTGTTGGGTATGAATGTGCAGCATTGTTCTCCAAACATTGAACATACCCCATTCTTTTCACTCAGGAGCATGTCCAGTGCGACCCTATTCTGGAACGACATTAGGGATGTGGCTCTCAGTTGCTCAGCTACTGCATGGAGTCCGGACATGGTCAGATTGCCTAATAATCGCTGCGTTATAGTGAACATAGTTTATTCTGTCCACGTTTTTGTTGATAGTGCACCACCAGCATACTGATGACTCGAAACCAGCAGCCACCTGGTCCACTAGTTTGTATTCATCTGGTACTCCTCTGGGGACTCCTATGGCGTCTATATACGTTGGATCGGGCTCAGGTTGCGCTGGGGCTGGAGCCGATCTTTTCTTCCGGCTTGCAAACCATTGTCGTTCAGCATTCATGGTGATGTCAATCACTGAAAGCTTTATAACCTGAACTGGTAGTAGGAGAGATATCAGGCCACACATTCCGGTCTTATTCCTGGGCAGTCGATCGTAGATTTGTGGATCTCCACACCACCACCAGATGTCAGCTCTGCTCACTGGGTTGAATAGGGGTCCACGTCTGTGAGAGTCAGGCAGCTTGAGTCGTTCAGCGTGCCTGGCGCGCTCACCTGGTCCGGTCATGTTGATACAGGTGTGATTGGTCGCTGTAACGTCTCGTGCAAATATAGGTTTTCTCTTCTCCGGTCCTGTTAAAGGAAAGATCTTATCCCACTTCGTGCAGTTGATGTCTTCTATGTTAGTGGAGTTCATGACCTTTACCAGGCATTGTTCTTCAATCGGCGCAGGTACTACTCTTAGTGTTGGTCGTGGCCCTAGGCAGACCATACAGTCATCGTTGGCATCTCGAGCTGCCTGTTCTGCCAGCAATAGCCAGTTATTGGAATGTCCTGAAATGCCTGTGGTAATTCTAAACCAGTCGTCGGCTTCCAGTTCTGGTCCGGCTATGACTACTGTGGTCATAGATGTTGAGAGTGGCCCTTTGGTCAAGGCGGGGCCGCTGCTTGTGACGGTGGTCGATTGGCGTTGCTTTCTTCATTCCTGGTGAGGTTGTTACATATAGATAAGAAATGGTGGGGTCTTTACCACTCTTATATATGAACAAGGTTAGGTGGTAGCAGCTAGAGCTGCCCGCCAATGTTCCAGTGTGTGATGATGACGTCTGTGGAACCACATAGGTCCTCTTCTGTGATTTAGGTGGGTTTTCCAGTAGTGGGTGGCTTGTTGTGTGGAAGTTGACCACCAGATGCGTGTTTGTCTTAGTCAGATTCAGCTGTTCAGACAAATTTCTAGCAGATCCTTGTGTTGGCGTTGGTGTCCAGTCGTTTCCAGTATAGGTGAAGACTGTGTCCCAGCCTGGGTTGGTGGCATCTGAGCTTGACAGGTACCAGTCATATCCAGGCCACTGGCTCCCTAAGTATCCTCTGATATGGAATGAGTTCAGGGGAATCCATACTGTTGACGAGAAGCTAGTTTGGTTGTAACACAGGTACAGGTCTGCTGTGGTTTTGACCTGTGTTGCGGCCGTTCCGTTACAGGGGTTGAATCCATTCACCTGGCTCTTGATGGCCACCAACCACAAGAGTGTACATAGTACTGTGATGACAAGTGTCATTGCAGCACTTTTGGTGTCTTTAGATCTTCTTTGTTTTGTGAGTGAGTTTCTTCTCGACCCCTTGTCACTCCCAGGGCCCCTGGTGAGTAGACCTCAGCCAGAGGAGTGGGATCCCAAGTGTTGCCACTGATCACCCTACTCCCCACCGAGCTAACACCGGAGGTTAGGGAGGACTGGAATCTAGGCTGTTGCTCACTTTAGGCTGACGTCGATGAATCCTGGAGTAGTTCGACCTTCTTCGTGTGGCTTTGGTGGATCCAGGAGGGGCGTTCAGCAATTTTGCAGGCTGTTGGTGTGGCCAGGAGGACTTGGTAGGGTCCTTCCCACCTCGGGGAGGACCAGTTTTTCCTCTGGAGCACTTTTATCAGGATCCAATCCCTGGTTTCAACCTGGAAGAGACTGAAAAGAATCACTCGGCAGTTGATTGTTCAAAACTATTTCCTTGTTTTCCAACAGTTTCGTCATCCATTCTGCCAGCGTTGTTTCTCTTATGGATTTATCTATCGGTTCACTTGTAATGGGTAGAGGAAAGGGTCGCCCATGTACTATTTCGAAGGGTGTTAATTTCTGTGATCCTTGTGTTAGTCTCATCCACATTTTGACCAGACCTACACATTCAGGCCATGGGCGACCAGTTTCCTCCATGCATTTCCTTAACCTTTGTTTTATAGTGCCATTGGTTCTTTCTACCAGCCCTGCACTCTGTGGGTGGTATGAGCAGTGATGTTTTATGCTGAAACCTAGCGCTTCGGAGACTTTTGATATTACTTCATTTACAAAGTGTGTGCCATTGTCAGATCTTATTAGATTTGGTATTCCATATGTTGGGATAAAATGATTACACAAACATTTTGCCACCGAGATTGCATCATTTTTCTTCACTGGGTAGATCTCTGGCCACTTTGAGAATACGTCTATGATTACTAGTGCATATTCTACTTGTTGGTGTTTATGTAATTGGATAAAATCCATGTGTATCGTATGAAAAGGATGTGGCGGTGTTGGGAAATGGCCTCTCTTTGGCCTTAAATTTCCCTGTGCATTATGTTTTGGCATATCATGCATGTTCTTATATATGCTTTAGCTGAGTTTTCAAAATTTTTTGAGTAGAATTGTTTAGAAAGAATATCTACCATCCCTGCTGTTGACAAATGGCAATGCCCATGTGTCACTAATGCTGCTGTTTTATGTAGGGATTTAGGTAGAATAGGTTTCCCATTACATGTCATGATATCATCTTTCAGAATTGCGCCATCTTTTAACCACGAGGATTTTTCATTTTTATGGCCGCCTTTTGTTCGCTTTTTAAGGACTTCTATTGGTATCAGGGAGCACGAGGTTAATGTAAGAACATTTGTTTTTGCTGTGCAGCTTCTTTTGCTGCTTTATCTGCAAAGTTATTTCCTTTAGTGATGTAAGAGTCATCTTTTTGATGTGCAGCACATTTGCACAGTGCTAATTTTCTGGGTAATGTGATTACTTCTAGTAATTTTTTCAGATGACTGCCATGTTGTACTGGTGCCCCTGTGGAGGTGATCATGCCCCTATTTTGCCATATTTTTGCGAAATGGTGTACTGCAGCAAAGACATACTGACTGTCTGTGTGAATGTTAATATCTTTATCTTTATGTAGTTCGCAGGCACGGATAACTGCTATTAGTTCCGCACTTTGTGCCGAATGTGTGGAAGGTAGAGGTCGTGCCTCGATGACAGTGTCAATCGTGGTTACTGCGTAACCCACACAGTTTCTTCTAGTTTCATCTTTGCTAGCAGAGCCATCTACAAAGATATCTGCGAAGGTTGTTTGCGGCAAGCTGTATATATCTGCTCTTGGTTTCGTTTCCTCATCAAGTTTATGTAGGCAGCTATGCGTGTCACCATCCGTTTCCGCAGGAAGTAGGGTGCTTGGGTTCAACTGACCACATTTCTCTATATTTATGTGTGACTGTGACAATAATATTCCTACATATGACAGCTGTCTGGCATGTGTCAAATATGATAGGTTTGCTTGTAATAGAATTGAGGTCACTGCGTGTGGGACCTTGACTATTAACGGGTGGCCGAGTATGATGTCTGCTGACTTTTTTACTGCTTCTGCTGCTGCTGCACAGGCTTGTACACAGGTTGGTAGGCCTGAGGCCACTGAGTCTAATTTGCAAGAATAAAATGCAAGTGGACGTTGTTTATCCCCAAATGCTTGGGTTAGCACAGCTTTCATATATCCAGAATTTCCGTCCACGTGTAAATAGAAAGGTTTATCATAGTCTGGAAATGCTAGAACCGTGCTCGTTTGTAAAGCCAGTTTTAGATTGGTGAAGGCAGCTTCTGCTTCAGCAGTCCAGGTCAGTTTATCCTTCAGGGCCATATTTTTCCCATAGATAAGGTCTTGCAGGGGTTGGACCCTGAGAGCGTACTCCGGAATCCAACTTCTGCCAAAATTGCAGAGGCCGAGGAAACTCATCATTTGTTGTTTTGTTAGTGGTTTTGGGGCAGTTTGCACCGCCGTTTTCCTGCTGTCTAATAACCTTCGACCCTGACCTGTTAGTTCATGACCCAGGTATGTGACCTTAGGTTGCCATAGTTGCAATTTATGTTGTGAGACTTTGTGTCCCTGTTCTGCGAGTTGTCTCAGCACCACTAGAGTGTTCGTCCTGCAACCTTCCTGCGTGTTTCCGGTTACCAGGATGTCGTCTACGTAAAGTAGGAACTGTCCTGGAGCAGGCAGAGTGCAGGAGGACATTGACTGTTTCAGGGCTTCAGCGTATAGAGTGGGGCTGTTTTGGAAACCCTGTGGCAGCCGTGTATAAGTGTATCTTTGGCCATCAAATGTGAAGCCAAACAGCCCACGTGACTCGGGGTGTAATGGTACTGAGAAGAAAGCGTTTGACAGGTCAATTACTGAGAACCATTGTTCCCGTGGTGACACTTGGTTCAAAATTGTGTGTGGATTTGCCACTATTGGTGGTATTTGTTCAGTGATGTCGTTTATTGCTCTTAAATCATGTACTAGCCTATATTTTCCTGTATTTGCTTTTTTCACTGGAAATATCGGCGTGTTACATGTTGTTTTTGTTGTTTTGATCAGGATTCCTGCTTTCTCCATGTCTGCTATTACTGGGCGTATGCCGTCTCTAGCTTCTGCAGAGAGTGGGTATTGTGGTTTCATCGGTCTGTGTTTTGAGATGATTTTTACTTTTACTGGGTCAGCATTTTTTATTAAGCCTACGTCTGTGGGTCCTTTTGACCACAATGATGATGGAAGCATTTTATTTTCAGCGTTCTCGACGGGTGTTAGGATAAATCATTCTGCCTCCTCGATCACATAGCATGTGGCCGGGGAGGTATCCAGGTGGGTACTGGGCTGTGTGTTTAGCACCCATCCTAGAGTATATCTCATACAACCAGTTCTGCGGCCCTGGAGCCAGCCTCCGTGTGTTTCTTCAGTTTTCTCATAATGATCGTTTTGTACTCGTTTAAGGATGGTGGCCAGGTCTTTCCATTGAGTTTCTGGGCTTTTTGCTACAGAAACATGTGGAATAAGCATTCGATTTAACTCTCTGACCTTAGGGGGCTGTATCACTGAACACACTGCGTTTCCACTGTTTGTGACGTAGAGATGTTGCAGTGTTAGCTTTTGAGGTCCTAAACGATGGACCTGTGTGTCATACTCCGAATCGGGGCCTGGTGTTTGTTTAAAACGTATGGTATTGTGCAGCTCATTAAATGACATGGTAGATGATGAGCTGGGCAGATAGCGCTCAGCTGTAGCAACCAGCTGGGGTAATGGTGGCAGGTCCAGTGTCCAATAATAGTGTGGCTCTGAATGACATGTTAGTTCATGGGTTTCAGAGAGCATGAGTTCTGCTCTCATGCCATTGCTCTCAGGCACCACACCTATTTTTAGCTTCATTAAACCATCTCGCCCCAGTAAGTTTACAGGACAGCTGGAATCGATAATGCATTGTAATTTACAGCATCTATTACTATCTGAGTGTAGGAAATCTAGTTTTCGCGTCAGCAACTGTGTTGTGGTGTGCCCTAAAGCGGAGGTCACAACGCGAGCGTCTTTTGAAAAATATGTTCGCGGTGGCTCCTCCCTCAGCACGGTCATGCAGGCTCCTGTGTCGCACAACATGAGGTACGGTTTGCCATTTATGTGGATTGTCACTTCGGGTTTGTGTTCAGAGCCCAACAGCAGTTGGTGTATGTTGAAAATTTCTGTACTATCCCTGCTGTTGTTGCGCTGAGCTTTGGGGCGGGAGTCTAGTCACATTTCTCCACTGTCTTCCTCCTCTTCGCTGTCCTGCCTATCTCGTCTATCTGAGCGCTCATATCTATCTCTGTCTCTGCCTTCTCTGCGGTCGCGTCTATCTCTTCGGTCTCTAGGCTTGTTCCTACAATCTCTAGCAAAATGACCTTCTTTGTCGCAGTTATAGCACCTTTTGTGCCTTTCTTTATCGCCTGTGTTTTGTTTCCTACCTTTCCCTCTTTGCTGTGGATTTTTCCCCGCATAAGCGACGATGCCTCCCTCTGTTGTTACTACAAAAACTCCGGTTTGTGCTGCTTTGTTTTTCTGCACTTTTACTGCGTGCTCTGCATGCTGTAGGGCATCAGCTAAGCTTCCAGTATTTTGAGTGACCCAGTGTTTATCTACGTGGGCGCGGACTTTTGGGAGGAGGCCTTTTAGAAACGCGTTTTTTAACTGTTGTTCGAAAGGGGTGTTCACGCCCTCATCATATTCTAGACCTGAGTTTTGTCTGAAAACTGGCCGTAGTCTATCCAGGAAGTCAGAGGCAGACTCGTTTTCATTTTGCTTTGTTTCTCCTATTTTTCCATAATCTGGCCTAGGTGCCAGAATGGTTCTTATCCTCTCATAAACTGGGTTTAATGCCTGAATTAAATCATCGCCTCTTAAAGCCTCCCCGTCCGCCCCGTTACCTGTGTACTCTCCTCGGACCCGGGCCAGCTTCAGGCCCAATAAGTCCTGGAGCACCTGTAGCATTTCTCTGCCGTTTAACAGCCAATTGGAGCGTATTATGTCTACTGCGTCCCTCCACTGTTGGTGTCCCTCGTTTAAAGGGGGAACATCCTTTAACACATTTTTCCGATCCTCAGCTGTCCACGGTTGATATGTGTATGTGAACGCGTTCGGATCCCTGGGGATCACACCGTCGACCGCAGGACCAGTTACTCGGCCAAAATTGGGATTTGGTACCTGGATTAACGGAAATTGACCCAGTGTGGGTGGGAACAGCGGTGGTGGAAACCCTAGAGTGGATGGGTTTTCATGTGCGGTTGAATTAAGCTGTTGCCTAGCTGCAGCATAGGGGTCTTGTGGTTTCACAAAGGGATTCTTTGAGACTGGGGGATAAAGTTTTGGTGGTTGCTCACTATCTGGGGGGGCTGAGGCAGGGGGAGGTGGCTGATAAGGAGGGGGGTTTACTGTCTCAGTAGCTGGTTTTTCGCTCTGTTTGTTTTGCTTCTCTTTTCTCTTATCCTCACGCCTTTTACTTTCCTCCTGCCATGGTACAAAAAAGCTCACATATTCAAACATTCGCAAATCCTTTTTCTTTCCGCTAGTTTTCCCTATTTCTTCCTGCAGGCACTTGTGCAGCTGTTGTATTGGGGCGGGGTTGGCAGTCCCGTCCCAGGCAGTGCAATTAGTTTTGTTTTTGGGGTTTCTCCATCTATCTGCACTTATTTGACCTGCACCTGGGTGTTTTCCCTCCATCCACTGTTCGTCGGGTGTTAATTCGGGTTTTGTGGATTTGTTGCCCATTTCTAATTTTATTTAGTCGATGCAATATTTATATTTTTATTTATTTATTAATACTATTTTATTGATTTATTAATACTATTTTTATTGATTTATTAATATATTTTTATTGATTTATTAATACTACCAACACACACACTGTGAGACGTTCTGGCACTAGAGTCAGAGGAGGTTTATTAAGTCAGCCTTCTACCCTGAACTAAATTCAGGGCGGACTTAATTTTTATGCGTTGATGCGCAACCTTTCTCTTCCTCACCATTCAGTACTCACAGGAAAACACTAGGAGTAGTGCAGGAGCCTAGAGTTCCTATTCAATGAAGCACTTACTCCTCAACAAACATTCAGCGCGCTTTAAAAAACAAAAATCCTATTTTTATTTGACACTCTCGTTAGTGAAATAAACCACTAGCTACCAACCTTTACTTTTGTTGCGGAATGGGCCCACACAGGGCGAATTATCCCGTCTTACACAGGCGAGCGTTTACGTGCGGGTCCACACAGGGCCCGGTCCACACAGGACGTTTTACAATGGGACACGTCTGTCCTTTTGGTCCACACAGGACCTTCTACTTTGAGCAGTGTCAGCCTAAAAATCGATTATTCAACGCAAAGTGTTTCTGGCTGCTTTATATTCACCTTCAATGTTGCGCTGTGTTCTTTTTCCCGGCGTCACCGAGTCCTGTCGTCGTGGACCTGTATAAGACACTGGCCAATAGGCGAATTTACGACTCTGGGCTTTTCCTTGCTTCGCTAGAAGCGGTGGTTTACAGTGCAGGTAGTCACGACGTCAGGATCCGGCGGCTCCGTCTGTGAATAGTTAGATGATATAATAATATCAATCAATAAATCCGGCTCAAAGGACCAATTAAATGTCAGTGGTAAGACATTATAAAACACATTGAAGGAATACAAAACAGTCAGAGTTTTGTTCAGAGAACTACGTGCGCACGGGTGAGTGATCGGGCGATACTCACCCCGAGGCTTTGGAGTCAGCTTTATTTATACTCAAGCATGTTTGCGTCACAGACACATGTAGGAAGAGATAACATACCACTCCTTACACAAGCATAAAACATATACGTTCAACTGTCAGTAAGGAACTGGTCAAGCCTATCTTAAGGGCAACAGAAGCCAGTTGGTTCCTGTTCCCAACGGCAGACTCAGCAAACTCAGCAAAGGTGAGGTTTCCTGTGGCACCCTCCTTATGCCAGTCATTTTCAGAAGTCAGCAAGGCTCACGTGCATGTGTAGTGGCAAGATACATGTAGTATAAAATATATGAACATCATTGTACATTCGCAAACCTATTTTAGGGAAAGCATGTTATTTAATAAGACATTAAACAAAATCTCTTAACAGTTAAGAAGCCGGGAGCTTAAGAGAGATCGCACACATGCTTACAAAACACATATATATCACATATAACCTAGAACCAGAGTTAAGCATAGGCCTGAATGTATTGAGCAAACATGTTGCACTGGAGCTTTCTTGACAACAGGTGACGCGGGGAGAGGACCAGCCCCTGGAGACTGCAGAGGCCAGAGTCCATTGCCTTTTTTGGAAGAAGATGCCAAAAAGAGGAACCTCGATGTTGCATTTTATGCTTAAAATACATGAATGTTCTGTACATGCAAATTATGTGCTTGTGGCGCTAGAAGGGGCGTCATAATACCCTGATGCTATAAAAGCAGTCTGAAGTATAATTTTGGTGAAGACCCTTGCTGACATGTGCAGTGACTGTCTTCCCGCGCGAAGACTTCAATAAAAGATCGCTTTGACCCAAATCTTCTGGACTGTCTTGCCTTTGTACTCTCCACCAATTCTGAACCCTTAACACAACCCTTACACTGGTCTTTACCTTCAGTGTATACTGTTTGTAGGTAGTACAGTCTGTTGTACTCATATATTGGGAACCTTGTACCGTCTTTGTGTCGCAGGGTGTCTTTTCCTTGCTTGAAGATCACAGTTGCTCCATTTGAGGTAGCTGCTTTCACAGAGATGTCTTGTGGATACGATGGGATGTACAGTGCCTGTTTCAAGGTTGTTTTGTGGCACTGCCCCCTGCTGTCCATCAAGCAAAACTCTGCCTCCCTTCTTTGCTCTGCAACTCCAGTGCACTTAGTGCCGTCAGCCAACTCTACGTAGTGTGACTTGGGCTGGAAACTGTCGTCGAATCTTCTGAACTTCGTTATATCTGTAACAATATGCGAAGTTGCCCCTGTGTCCACCATCAGACCCTTTTTGTTGATGCCATGCTCTGACTGGAACGCTGCATCCTCGCTGCTTACCCGGAATGCGTAGTTTTTGCTACCCGACTCCTCGGAAACTTTCCGTGCATTGTCCTGCCGCCGTTTCCGTCTGCAGGTTGAGTCCCGATGGGTGGTGCTTTTACACTCGCTACACCACTGCTTGCGCTGACACGTCCTGGCTTTGTGTCCCTTTAGTCCGCATCTGAAACACACTATGTCTGCGTTGCCGGCCCCACGGTCATTCCATTTTTCAAACGTGGGATTGTCGCTCGGTCGTGCACGTGCTTTCATGATGTTGTCATCTGATGCTGCGGCGTGCATTTTCTCTGTGTCTTCATAGCTTCTCAGTTTAGTTTTAAATTCAGCAAAAGTCACTTCAACTTCACTTTGTGTGACATGGATAGCAAACGGTTTGAATGATTCTGGCAGTCCCTTCAAAACCATTGCTACCAATAGTCCATCACTCAATGTTTCTCCAGCATTCCTCAGGGCTGTGATTATTGTCTCTGCTCATATCACATACTCAGTCACACTCTCACTGCTGGGCTTTTGGAGCGAAGTGAGTTCTGTATACAGGCTAATTATACGAGGCTTTCCTTTACCTGCGTAATAGTTTCTTAGAATCCCCAGCACCTTCCGTCCATCATCCGCTGCTTCTCGCATAACAAGAGACAAACTTTTGTCATCCAGAAACTGGATCAGCTCCGCGTAGACCTCTGCATTCTTTGCTCTGTCTTCTTCTCCCTCCGCGTCGGCAGGCTGCTTCAAAATAATGTCTCTTAAACCTTGCAAATGAAGGTGGCCCAAAAATTTCGTCTCCCATAGTTCGTAATTCTTTTCGTCTCCATCAAAAACTAGCCGAGCCCAACGGCTATTTGACTCAGCGGCTCGTAGGCTCATGGCGCTAGCATGGTATGCTAATCCTCACCGAGTGCGCAGTACGTTGTGGCGTTTCTCTTGGTGGCAAAAACACATGGACTCATGGAAAACTTCTTAGCTCCCTGGGCCCATAACCTGTTGGCAGAGATATGAAAATGCGCAGGAAAATCTGATGTGCATGGCAAACTTCACCGAAGATACTTAGGGAGGAATAAACACACATCAGCCTTTGGCCATTTTGATGAACGCGTACGCCCCCTAGAGCGCGCCAACTTTATTAACAGCCACACAAATGTAAAGCACACATCAAACATAGAATAGAATAGAATAGAATAGAATAGAATTCAACTTTATTGTCATTGCACATGCACAGGTACAGGGCAACGAAATGCAGTTTGCATCCATCCAGAAAATGCTTTAACCGTGATATAGATATATTACAATATATATTAGCAATAATATAGATGTGTAAGTATATTACAGAAATGGGTCTATTATGGTATGTTATAATGTACACGGTGTGAAGTATGTTATGAATATTCTATAACTATAAGTATGTACAGGCTGTAGTGAGTACAAGCTATGTACAGGCTATGAACAGGATATAAATATGAAATAAAAACTATACAGAAATCTGAGATATACAGTTATATAGAAATGTGAACTATGCAAGTTATAAACAGTTGTAGGATTAAAAATTATCATATGTACAGAATGATATTTACACAGAACTATACAGTAGTGCAATTAGGATAATTGTGATAGTGATAAAGTGCTAGTGGTTGTGGGTGTGTGTATGTTCAGTCCATGAGTTTAACGTGGGTCAGATGTCAGGAGGCAGAGTTCAGGAGTCTGACAGCTGTGGGAAGAAGCTGTCCGGTACCTGGTGGTCTTAGTCCGGAGGCTCCTGTAGCGCCTCCCAGAGGGCAGGAGGGTGAAGAGTCCATGTGATGGGTGACTGGGGTCTCTGATGATTTTCCCAGCCCTTTTCAGACACCGCTTCCTGTAGATGTCCTTTATGGCAGGAAGTGGTGCTCCGGCGATGCGCTGGGCAGTTTTCACGACCCTCTGCAACGCCTTCCGGTCCGAGGCAGAGCAGTTCCCGCACCAGACTGTTATACAGTTGGTCAGGATGCTCTCGATGGTGCAGCGGTAGAAGTTCACCAGGATGTCTGAGGACAGGTGGTTCTTCCTCAGAGTCCTCAAGAAGAAGAGGCGCTGGTGAGCCTTCTTGACCAGCTTGGAGCAGTTGGTTGTCCAGGTGAGATCCTCGGAGATGTGGACTCCCAGGAACTTGAAGCTGCTCACACGCTCCACAGCCATCCCCTTAATGTGGATGGGTGGATGTGGGTCAGCATTCCTCCTGTAGTCCACGATGAGCTCCTTAGTCTTCTCGGTGTTAAGCAGCAGGTTGTTTGTGTCGCACCACTCAGCCAGACGATCCACCTCCTCCCTGTAGGCGGTCTCATCGTTGTCACTGATGAGGCCAATCACCGTGGTGTCATCTGCAAACTTAATGATGGTGTTGGAACCATCAGCAGGTCTGCAGTCGTGGGTGAAGAGGGAGTAGAGGAAAGGGCTCATCACACAGCCTTGTGGTACACCGGTGTTCATTGTGATTGTTGATGAGCAGCGGTTATCCAGCCGGACATGTTGAGGGCGGTTGGTCAGGAAGTCCAGTAACCATTTGCAGATGAGGGAACTGATGCCCAGGTCTGTCAGTTTCCTGATGAGTTGTGATGGGTGGATTGTATTGAATGCTGAACTGAAGTCTATAAACAGCATTCTGGCGTAGGTGTTGTTGTTGTCCAGGTGTGAGAGGACAGAGTGCAGTGCGATGGAGACTGCATCCTCTGTGCTCCTGTTCTGGCGGTATGCAAATTGGTGGGGGTCCAGGGTGGGGGGGAGACAGGATTTGAAGTGTGCTAAGACCAGCTGCTCTAAGCACTTAGCGATGATGGGGGTGAGTGCTACTGGGCGGTAGTCATTGAGGCTAGATGGGTTGGAGTTTTTGGGTATCGGGACGATGGAGGTGGATTTGAAGCAGACCGGTACCACAGCGTGGGCCAAGGACAGATTGAATATGTCTGTGAGCACTCCTGCAAGCTCCCAGAACACGCTCTGAGAACACGCCTGGGATGCCATCAGGACCTGCAGCCTTGTGGACATTGATCCTACTCAGCACCGCTCCTACATCGGTGGGGGAGAGAGTCAGAGGTTGGTGGTCTGGCGTCATGTCTGTTTTGGTTGTGGGGTTCCCTCGCTCAAAACGAGCATAAAAGTTGTTGAGCTCGTTGAGGAAGGAGATATCAGAGGATGCGGGGGAGGGTTTGGTGGTCCTGTAGTCTGTAATGGTCTGGAGTCCTTGCCACATGCGTCGGGGGTTGGAGTTGGAGAAGTGTTCTTCTACCTTCTTTTTGTAATCGTGTTTGGCTTTTTTGATGCCCTTCTTTAGATTAGCCCTGGCTGTACTGTAGGCGTGTGCATCTCCTGACCTAAAAGCAGTGTTGCGGGCCTTCAGGAGGAGACGAACATCCCGGTTCATCCAAGGTTTCTGGTTGGGGTACATGGTGATCCGTTTCTGGGTGGTGACACTGTCTGTGGTTTCGGAGATGTAATCCAGTACAGATGAGGCGTACTGGTCCAGGTCTGTGTGGGTGAACATATTCCAGTCTGTGTTTTAAATCTGTCCTGGAGCACTGCGTCTGTCCCCTCTGGCCACACTTTAATTGTCCTCACAGCAGGTTTCACACGTTGGATGAGTGGTGAATACCTAGGTGTGAGGAACAGGAGAGATGGTCCGATTGTCCAATGTGGGGGAGGGGTGTTGCTTTGTAGGCTCCAGCCAAGTTGGAATAAACATGGTCTAAAGTCTTGTCTCCTCTGGTGTGGCAGGAGACATGTTGGTGGAATCTGGGGAGGACTGTCTTTAAGTTGGTGTGGTTGAAGTCGCCAGCAACAATAAAAGCAGCCTCGGGGTGTTTATTCTGGTGTTTGTTAATGGCTGCAGAAAGTTCTTTCATGGCCAACCTAGCATTAGCGTCGGGGGGGATATACACTGCAGTGAGTATGATCGAAGTGAGTTCTCTGGGGAGATAATAAGGTCTGCATTTGACCATTAAAAACTCCGCATTAGGTGAGCAGTGACTCTCAGTAGTAGTGGAGTTCATGCACCAAGCATTGTTAATATGCTTGGTGCATGAACCATTTGACTGTCTCCATAATTGAGAGCATTTTCTCTCCTCATGTCAACATGGTTTTTGCTCGATTTCTTTTTTCCCACCTGTTTCCTGTTTGTGTCTCACTGCTTACTTCACATCTCCCTCAGCAGCCTTTTCCTGCATTACTTTCTACAAAAGGTGAGCAGTTTGAACTTTTAATCTGAATTTAATATCAGTGTCTCTGATTATATATGCATTAAAGGAGAAGTTTGTCACAATGTCTAATCTTTAAAGCAGTACTGTCTGGTTAAATGTTACATTTTGAGTTTGAGTTAAATATTACGATGAGGATATAGAATCGCCAATTAACCTAAACACACTAACTGCACGTCTTTGGACTGTGGGAGAAAGCCAGAGTACCTGCAGAGAACCGAGGCAAACATGGAGATAACACGTAAACTCAAAACAAAAAGTCCCCCAGCCAGATGGTGGTGTGAGACAACAGTGCCAAACATGAAACATCGTGCTACCTGTACATGGACCCTTTTGGTTCAATATTCACCAATTTGTTTCTTGTGTCAGATTGTATGATGTGTTGGTTCTTTGTTTAGTTATTATTAAGTTATACTGCTGACATACAGCAGTACAATTATAGATGCTGAAATAATTCAGTAGTAACATTTTTAGGAAGTTTTGGGGAATTTGCTATCTTTTTTTCCTGTTCCTGGTATCTACAAATTCTTGGGGGAAACATTTTCACTTTAGCTGACACAAAAATGAAGGTGTGGATCAAAACAACATACAGTAAACAATTAGTGGAACCAGTGTATAAAACTGAAATATGTAGTAATAATTCATTGAACAATCACTACCATGATTATAACTCTTTTTTAAACTCTCTTATTTAAAGCATGCCTAAAAAATGTTTTCATGACTGAATCAGTTAACCTATATTTAAAATCTTGTTCAACAGGAAATTGTACTGCCTGTTCATGAACCCTTTTGGTTCAATATTCACTAATTTGTTTCTTGTGTCAGTCTGTTTGGTGTGTTGGTTCATTGTCTAGTTATTTTTAAGGTATATCTATCTTCCCTGATTAGCTTCTATGTCCATGTCTAATGTTGTCTGACTCTAACCCTGAGAGAGCTTCTCATTCTTGTTCTTGTTCTCTAAAACTTCAAGAAGAACTATGGATGTGATCAACTGGTCCCTAAATGCAATTGACACTATATTCTCGATGAGAGGCCAGGGTTCAGGAGAGTCCAAGTGTCCTGTAGGGACGTTCCCTGCTGGATACACCATGGACGGGAGGCAGAAATGGCGCATTGTGTGCCTAACGGGACTGTCTATTGAGGACATTGAAGACGCCAACCTATTTGGAACCATGATAACGGGGTTCTTGCTGATCGGAGCTGGCTTGGCCCTGGCTTATCGGAAATTGAAGAAAGCGGTGACAGCTGTTCAAAACCCCCAAGGCTAGCCGCTATGATCGAAGGTCTGGGAAGTGCTGTGAGTACTCAGACTCTTCTTATTGAACGTGATATGGAAAAGATCTTGGAGAAGCTCCCGGCTCTTGAATAAGATAAGATAAGATAAGATAAGATAACCTTTATTAGTCCCACACGTGGGAAATTTGTTTTGTCACAGCAGGAAGTGGACAGTGCAAAAGTTATATAGCAAAATTAGAATACAATAAGAATAAAATACTGTACACAACTGTACAGAATAGAATAAAATAAAATGCTATATACAGTAGAATAAATACAATAAAATATACAATAGGATAAAAATAGAATGCAAATGCTCTATAGAACTGAGTAAAAATACAACTATGTCAGAAAAAGAATATTGCACTTAGTATTATTACACATGTGTGGATGTGTGTGTTTGATCAGTTGAAGTCTTTGTTGTGGAGTCTGACAGCAGTGGGGAGGAAAGACCTGCGAAATCTCTCCGTCCCACACCGTGGGTGCCGCAGCCTGCCACTGAAGGAGCTGCTCAGTGCTGTCAGAGTCTCCTGCATGGGGTGGGAGATGTTGTCCAGCAGTGATGACAGCTTAGCCACCATTCTCCTGTCACTCACCACCTCCACTGGGTCCAGAGGGCATCCTAGAACAGAGCTGGCCCTTCTAATCAGCCTGTTCAGTCTCTTCCTGTCCCCGGCAGAAATGTTGCCACCCCAGCAGACCACACTGTAAAAGATGGCTGAGGCCACCACAGAGTCATAGAAGGTATTCAGGAGTGGGCCCTCCACTCCAAACGACCTGAGTCTCCGCAGCAGGTGATTGATACACCTGGTGACCAGTGATGGACATTAAGAACAGCTGTAAAAGTCAAATGCAGTCTGTTTGTCCTAAAACAATACAACCAACATCTTTCATGCCGCAATGCCACCTGCGCAGGCTGCGGACTGTTGATTTTCGCCTAATCGGGCGACACTTTCTCAGGCTGAACACAGGACAGACATTCTCACACGCACGCACACACGTACACTGCCACTGATACGCGAACTCACCCCCCACCCTTCCCCGAATCCAACACCTCCCATCTGATGTAGACTGCGGCTCAGCTTCGGATGCACGATCGCGGTGTCCCAGATGCAGCTATGCGCATTGGCCTATTCCCCCCCGTTGCTTGTCTTGTGTTTCATGGTGTTAAGGTGGGAAGATATCTGTGATTCTTTTGTGCTCTGGAGTTTTTGTTTTCTTCTCATACTGATTCCCTCTTGGGAACCAATATGAGCTGAGTTTCTGTTTTTTCTCCTCGACTGCCCTTTGTGTTATACATTTCACTGTGTTTCCTTTATGCCACCTAGTCTGACCTGTCTGCCCAATGTGATGTTTGTGTATTGTATGTACGGTCAGCAAGGTCCAATTTTCAATACAGGCAACTGCAAGCGACAAATAAAGACATTCATTCATTCATGATTCGGTAGTAAACTAAAACTATCCAAGTTGAGACCAACAAAGACTGATATTTTTAGAAAGTTTTGGTGACTTAGCTACGTTTTTTTTCCCTGTTCCTGGTATTTACCCATTCTTGGGGGAAACTTTCACTTTAACTGACACAAAAAGGAAGGTGTGGATCAAAACAACATACAGTAAACAATTAGGGGAACAAGTGTATAAAACTGAAATATATAGTGATAATTGATTGGATAATCACTACCATGATCATAACTTGTTACTTTTTGTGGGCTGCTCCACCGGGACCACTGTCCAGGGTGCCGGAAACTGCCTTCCTGTCAGCAGCTCGTAGGGCGTGAAACCTGTGGATTTATGGACCTCTTTGAAACTCTTTTTTAAAGCATGCCTAAAAAATTTTTCATGACTGAAACAATTAACCCATATTTAAAATCCGGTTCAACAGGAAAAAGATCAGTGATTTGGAGACAGACAAGAGGGAGCTGGTTGGCTGGAAAGAGCTCTTTGATAAATGCCATCATCAAAAAGAAGAATCTTTTACCCTCAGGAAGTGTCAATGCCTGCACCTCAGTCATGGTCAAAGTGGAAGCTAACACACGTAGCACAAAGTATGAGGCAGAAAATGAGTTCATCACAAAGGATGAGTTCTCAAAGTTTGATTTGTTCTTGAAGCTAAATCATGTGTTACACTGCAGTTCTTGGGGCTTAAGGTTGGGTACATACTAGAGATGGCACGATACCACTTTTTTTTATGTCCGATACCGATATCATAAATTTGAATATCTGCCGATACCGATATGAATCCGATATAGTGTGTTTTTTAATCAATAAAACTGTTTTTTTAATATCTTGCTGCATTTTGTATAAGTTCATACTCAAGTTTAAATAAACAACAACACTAAAGCTATTCTGTTATACCTGTATGTAAAAAATACACTGCGCCCAAAATATTTCATAGTTCAGCAACACTGATCAATCTAATAAATTTAAACCTATTCCATCCTCCCTATTCTGGTATTTTAAAGAGTACTTAGCAGAAATATTAAGCAACCTAACTAATAGGGTTGCAAATTCCCAACAAAAAAAGAAATAGGGAACCACCCCCCACCCTCTACCTCAAGATGCGTAATCGACGTAATCAACTTTAATTTGATGCAGTGTGAAAAAAAATGCACAGAAATAAATTATTTTTCAAGAATAATTAAATAGATTCAACATCTTTCTTCTACAGAATTGCAGAATTCACAGATGGTACTTTCCCAAAGGAAAAAGTACTATAGCTTACTAGGGTATACAGTTACTATATACAGTAATGGACTTCTGTACATTTTACATCAGATTAAAACTTTGGGTGTAAGATTCAGATAATTATTTATTAAAAGCTCGACATTTTAAATGAGAATAAGAAAGAAAAGTATGTCTCTGTGCCCCCTTTTCCCCGTTCATGCACTATCGGCCCCCCTGGCTAAACTTTGCTAGATCCGCCCCTGCACAGTTACCAGCCGTCAGCTACGTAGAAAACGATCCTGGTGTAGAAAGTAATATTAAATAAATTCTAACAACAGCTTATCAAGGTTAAACGTGCTGCTGTTGTTCAGCCGCTGGTTTCCTCTTTCTGGTGCAAAGTGGGCCAAAAACAAAGAAGAGAGACGGACTCGCGACAGAAAAGCCGATCAGCTGATCATTAAGCAGTTTCATGAAGTAGCGGCAGGAGAGGGAGGGAGAGAGAGGCAGTCGCTCCATATATCGGTTGTTAAGCTTAACATGGGGATGCTTTACAAACATTCAGAGATGAACTTACACACTTGCTTTACTTCTCTCTGCGATAACTTCCTCGGAGATGAAATGCTGGTTTGGTAGTGAGGCTCCAAATACACACAGCCGCTCTATCACGTGAGCACACTGCTCCAACGTGCTACGGTTATGAGCCGAGTTACACCGTGTGGCAAGTTTTGTGAGGTGCTTTTTTGATATTTAATGGATCGGATTACATTTTTTATTTCTGGCCGATATCCGATCCAGTAATTTACGTCAGTATCGGACCGATACCGATACGTAATATAGGATCGGTCCATCTCTAGTACATACTAGAGATGGCACGATACCACTTTTTTATGTCCGATACCGATACCGATATCATAAATTTGGATATCTGCCGATACCGATATGAATCCGATATAGTGTGTTTTTAATCAATAAAACTGTTTTTTAATATCTTGCTGCATTTTGTATAAGTTCATACTCAAGTTTAAATAAACAACAACACTAAAGCTATTCTGTTATACCTGTATGTAAAAAAATACACTGCACCCAAAATATTTCATAGTTCAGGAACACTGATCAATCTAATAAACTTAATCCTCCCTATTCTGGTATTTTAAAGAGTACTTAGCAGAAATATTAAGCAACCTAACTAATAGGGTTGCAAACTCCCAGCAAAAAAAATAGGGAACCACCCCCCACCCTCCACCTCATGATGCTTAATCGATGTAATCAACTTTAATTTGATGCAGGGTGAAAAAAAAATGCACAGAAATAAATTATTTTTCAAGAATAATTAAATAGATTCAACATCTTTCTTCAACAGAATTGCAGACTGCACAGACGGTACCTTCCCAAAGGAAAAAGTACTATAGCTTACTAGGGTATATTAGACTTAACAGTTACTATATACAGTAATGGACTTCTATACATTTTACATCAGATTAAAACTTTGGGTGTAAGATTCAGATAATTATTTATTAAAAGCTAGGCATTTTAAATGAGAATAAGAAAGAAAAGTATGTCTTTGTGCCCCTTTTCCCTGTTCATGCCCTATCGGCCCCCTGGCTACACTTTGCTAGATCCGCCCCTGCACAGTTACCAGCCGTCAGCTACGAGAAAAGGATCCTGGTGTAGAAAGTAATATTAAATAAATTCTAACAACAGCTTATCAAGCTTAAACGTGCTGCTGTTGTTCAGCCGCTGGTTTCCTCTTTCTGGTGCAAAGTGGACCAAAACAAAGAAGAAGAGATGGACTCCCGACAGAAAAGCCGATCAGCTGATCGTTAAGCAGTTTCACGATTGAAGTAGCCGCAGGAAGGTGAGGGAGAGAGAGAGTCAGTCGCTCCATATATCGGTTGTTAAGCTTAACATGGGAACGCTTTACAAACATTCAGAGATAAACTTACACACTTGCTTTACTTCTCTCTGGGATAACTTCCTCGGAGATGAAATGCTGGTTTGGTAGCAGGCTACAAATACACACAGCCGCTCTATCACGTGAGCACACTGCTCCTATGTGCTACGGTTATGAGCCGAGTTACGCCGTGTCGCAAGTTTTGTGAGATTTTTTTTTGATATTTAATGGATCGGATTACATTTTTTATTTCTCGCCGATATCCGATCCAGTAATTTAGGTCAGTATCGGACCGATACCGATACGTAATATCGGATCGGTCCATCTCTAGTACATACCTCAATAAATGGCATGTCATCTATTTTTGTAGGAGTGGAAAGATGAGTTGTGGTCATTTCGTCACTTTCTTGACAATAATGAAAATCAGGAAAAGGAAGATGAGGATTATCATGATGCTGCTGAAAAGCTGTCAGCACTGTACGGATCAGAATGGAGAAAGTCCTTTGAAAACCTCATGGACCGCAAATATTTCAAAGAAATTCCAGAATTTCTCCAATCCAGGCGGAAGATTTTGACATGTGAATCAGTAAGACAACAACTCTCGTATTACTACTATAACAGACAGCCATTATAGACTACACACTGGGGATGCTGGGCAATGCACACAGGTGAAACTAGGACAACCTGGACACAAAAGGGAACTGACCAAATTAACACAAGACTAAGAATTGGAAACATAACTCACTTCTGAAAACAGAATGCAGCACAGATTCAAAAGTCTAAAAAACACAAAACACTGAAAACAGATCCAGTGATTGCAACGAAACAGATCTTACCGAGATCCCATAATCACATTTAGATAATCACATATCCAGAAAAAAAAGATCTGTTCTTGTAATAACTGTGGTTAACAGGACCCAAGACTGGTCCAGGTCCATTATGTAGAGCAGTGTTTCCCATCCACTGTGAGAAATGTTCAGGTGTGCTCTAATTACCAACTGCTAGTAAATCAGAAGAAGAAGAAATTACACAACAGTCATGCTGTGAGTGAGACGACGCAGCGCATAATAACAATAGATAAATATTTGAAAAGAAAAAGTAGTCAATCTGACCCTGGTCCTGGAGAAAATTCCAACCCAGATGAAGGCCCTAGCAAGAGTAAGGCCTTCAGAAGTAAGCTAAAAAGGTATATTGGAGACAAACCGAACCAATTCCGCTATACCAGGTGCGCGGAAAAATTATCAATATGGTTTTTTGTCTTTTTTCCTTTGGTGGTGTGCTGTGTGATTTTTCTGATGTGAAATATGTGCCGTGACTCCAAAAGGTTGGGAAACACTGATGTAGAGCATGATTTATTAATTTTTTTACATCGCAGTAAGAACGCTTACCTCTTCACACAACAGTGATCAGTTCCTTGTTCTAACCTACTCTTACCCTTTTTAAATCGCTCTGTAGAAATTCACTGCTGAGCAAAGTCAGCAAAGATTGAATCAAAGTGGCCACAAACTTTAGTAAATCAGTGTCTGACAGTCAGTTGTGTCAGCAATGGCATAAAGTGGTGTAAAACCCTGACATTCAAAACATGCCAAGTTATCTGCTTTAGTGATCCCTTGTAAGTAAGGGAGCAGCCTAAAGTAACTTATTAATGTCTCAAAGTGGTGGACAACTTTGCAAAATACACAGATCAAGTAGTTTCTGCTAATAGTAATACTAACTGTTTGAGACCAAGAGTGTACTTTTAAATAGAGAATAAAAACTTGAAACTATCAAATGGTTGATTGTTCTAAAAAGGATTTCACATCTGATTTTTTATGTCACTGACTTTTAATGGTTTTTGTAAAGCACTTTGCAAGGACTGAAATTAGACTGCACTGCTTGTATTATTTATTGCAGGCTAATGAACTTTCTGCAAAATTTGTCAACTACACAAGAAGTGATTCAAAACAAGGAGAAGGTAATGAAGGAAAAACATGGTTTTGGCCACTAGTGAAGTGTGTGACTGTCAGGGTGCCAAACAATCCTCTTCTCCAGCATGTCACACTTGTGGACCTTCCTGGAAATGGTGACTGTAACAAGAGCAGAGATCAGATGTGGAAAGGGGTAATTCGCATTTACTGTTCTTTGTTTATGCTGTGTTGTCTGTAAACAGTCATCTTTCTATTAAGCACTGAGACATGTTATTCTCCTTTCAGATAGTTGGAGATTGTTCTACTGTATGGATTGTGACTGAAATTAATCGAGCAGCATCAGAGAAAGAGGCCTGGGAGATCCTGGAAAGTGTCAGTAGTCTGATTGGAAATGGTGGCGAATGCCAGCAAATTCATTTTATCTGCACCAAGTCTGATCTATTCCTGAAACTGCTGGATAAACAGACCCTCACTCAAGAACGAGCTCGCACAGCGCTATTTGTTGCACTTGCCGCAAGGGAAGTAGCTGCCTCCGAACTACTTCAACTAGCTTCCCTCTGCAGGCTGCTTTTATTGGTTACACTCATGAATATGCATTTACAAATACATGTGACATACCTAAGCAGGCATATCTAAACAACATCTGTGTCTGTATTATGTGTGTGTGTGTGTGTGTGTGTGTGTGTGTGCGCGTGTGTGTGACTTCCTGCTCACAAAAGGGTCAACTCCACTAACCCAGTTTATAGAATATTCTTTATTGTCATTGTCATACGTACAATGAAATTGAGAGATGTCTCTGATCAATGCAACATTCACGAAATAAATACTTAAAAACTATGTTGTAAATACTAAAAACTATATTGTAAATACTGTAGAAAAATAAAATAAAATACAATCTTCTCATACAGTAAATGCACCCAAGCAATCCAGGCCTAATGCCACATACAATCATTCGACATAAGTTGATATATCACTCAACAATCAAACACTCAGTCAATTATGTTAGCGTATCCAACAAAACATGTTTAAGACATTCCAACAGCGGGGCATAAATAACAGCAGGGGCAGTGAACGTCATCTACTTTTAGTAGCATTGAGACAGGATATTGCAATTGGGTAGAAACTGTGTTTGAGTCTGTTAGTCCTTGTGTATATTGTTCTATACCGTTTACCTGAAGGTAACAGTTCGAACATGGAGTGTCCAGGGCTTAATTCCTGTAACGGTCTGCTATACACAAGCACAGTTGAGATCATAAAGGGCAGGAAGTTAAACATCCTCACTATACCATCTGACACGCTGGGGAGGGGAACAGAAACAAAGGAATGTCTTTGATCCTGCTGTTTAGGACAAGGCTTACAACTTGAAGCACAACAATGACAACATTTAATGAAATCACTCTAACAAACACAGAGTTGAGCCTTTGTTGTAATGAATTCAGAACATTTGGGTCAAAAGGAGTCTCAGAAGCAGATACAATTTGATAAAGTTTACTGAAGATTGTGGGCTGAGTAACAAAGAGAGAGGGAGGGGAATAGTGGAGAGTGGGACAGGCAGGGGAATTTACACTGTCCTTCATGTGACAGGTGAGACCTGGGTCTGGGAACTGCCCCTGGTACGCATAAGCTCAGGTGTGGGCAATTAGGTATTCTCTAGCAAACCTGAAGCTGCGAGTGCTTGGTCCAAGCCGGGCAAGTTGGCACTTTTAACTTCTTTTTATGAAAGCTTGATGCGGGCCCCCTAGCCTTCTGTTAGAACGGTAGGTCAGGAAATGTACCATTTGAGTTCTGGCTGTTTGGCAGAGATTTACAGTTATTTGCACCCTTGTAGGTGGAAAACATTGCGTTCCTGTGAGAAACGTGTAGTGGACTTCACCGCCACTGACCAACATTTATTAGGGTGTGACCCGAACTTGTGGACAGGTGACGAAAGCAATACAGTTGGAGGGATACTCCCGGTGCATTTTACTGTCCAGTGCGAGTCATCTCCTGCTTTTATTTACAGAGTACCGAGCTGCTGCTTTGCCGAGTGGATTTCTAGCTGCGGGCAAAAGACCCGACACATCAGTGTATTTCAATTTGTTTTAACCTGGTGTAATTCGACAGACTGTGACTTCTGCGGCTTCTGTTGTCGATTTTGTTTGCTTGTTTTATTTTGCTGTATCAGTAGGCACCTCAGATATTGATGGTCTTTTAGTGTTTTACCCTTTTTTTTATATATATATATATATATAAAAAACACCCAGCACGCCCCTGTGGGCGGTTTATCCTTCAAGCTCGGGTCCTCTACCAGAGGCCTGGGAGCTAGAGGGTCCTGCGCAGTATCTTAGCTGTTCCCAGGACTGCGCTCTTCTGGACAGAGATGTCCGATGTTGTTCCCAGGATCTGCTGGAGCCTCTCGCCTAGCTTGGGAGTCACCGCACCTAGTGCTCCGATTACCACGGGGACCACCGTTACCTTCACCCTCCACATCCTCTCGAGCTCTTCTCTGAGCCCTTGGTATTTCTCCAGCTTCTCGTGTTCCTTCTTTCTGATGTTGCTGTCATTCGGAACCGCTACATCGATCACTACGGCCGTCTTCTTCTGTTTGTCTACCACCACTATGTCCGGTTGGTTAGCCACCACCATTTTGTCCGTCTGTATCTTGAAGTCCCACAGGATCTTAGCTCAGTCATTCTCCACCACCCTTGGGGGCATCTCCCATTTTGACCTTGGGACTTCCAGGTTATACTCGGCACAGATGTTCCTGTACACTATGCCGGCCACTTGGTTATGGCGTTCCATGTATGCCTTACCTGCTAGCATCTTGCACCCTGCTGTTATGTGCTGGATTGTCTCTGGGGCATCTTTACACAGCCTGCACCTGGGGTCTTGCCTGGTGTGATAGACCCCAGCCTCTATGGATCTTGTACTCAGAGCTTGTTCTTGTGCTGCCATGATTAGTGCCTCTGTGCTGTCTTTCAGTCCAGCTTTGTCCAGCCACTGGTAGGATTTCTGTATATCAGCCACCTCCTCTATCTGCCGGTGGTACATACCGTGCAGGTATATATATATATATTGTTGCAGACGGTGAAGGCAATGCGTGGAAAACAAATCCTTTTTTTTGTCTTGCCGCGTTTTGCATGTACCGCGGTGGGCCTGAGTGAAGACGGCAGTGAAGATTTGCCTTTTTATAGTGTTTTGCCCAGTTGAGGCTCAGTGTGAGTTGCCATCCCTTTTAACGTGTGTGATATGTTGATTTGTTTTTAACAGGCACACAGTCAGTTAAAATGGGTTTAATTTTAATACAAAATAGAAGTAAACGTGTAACAGCGGCGTGCCTACGGCTCTGTCCTATGTTAAATTGGTACCTATCACAGGTCACAAACTGGCGTTGTCGGACAGGACGAGCCTCTAGGTGTACACAGCGATTAGTCAGTTGGTTTGTATAAAATCCTTCTTTTTTATTTTTATGTGTGTGTGTTTTTAAACTGTTTTACATTTGTATTTATTATTTTTTTTTAGGCAAAGCAGCAGCTGGTAATTCCTGGTGGTAACAAAGTGTAATCTGCATTTAAACACAGTAGGCACACTTACTGGCGAGGGTTTTTTTTTCTTTTACAGTTTTATTATGGAGTCGCAATCAGTCATTTCTAGCCCCCGTAGACCTCATGACTCTACCCCTATGAAGGGCTCTCCTTGGGAGAGGTTGGTTTATATCCCTAGAGAGAGGTCTTGCCCAATGTTTAGTGGAACTGGGGAAATTAGTGTCCAGAGTTGGGTGGAGGAAATCAAATCTGTGATGCGCACTCGTAGACCTGCCCGTATTGATAGAGTCCATTATATCGATGATCATTTGACTGGTGATGCTCGTGAAGAAATAAAATATAGGTCCCGGCAAGTAATAGAAGATCCCTGACCGTATTCTTGATATTCTCCTTAGCCAGTATGGTTGCCCCTGTCTTTTATTGCTGTTAAGGAAGAAACATTAACCAGATTCAGGAATATTATGTGTTGGAAGTCCATGAATTGTTTTGGCCTCGCAATATTTTTTTAAATGGTTTCTAGTTATGCATTAAGCTTGTGCATGTGTGTAAGCAGTCCTGTGTTTCTTCTTGGTAGTCAATGTCTCTTTCAGTATCTGGAGTCCTGAGCTTTAGTGTGCTGTTCTTTCTAACCTTGCGAGTGCAGTTTGTGGATGTAAGTGGAATCAGCTGGCTGGTAACAGGTTGGTAGCTGGATCTCTGATGAAATGGTGTCAGATTCTCTGCAGGGATGGCAGGTCTCTTGCAGTCAGAGTTTTCACTGTAGCTGCCCACTTGGAATTACCACTCATAACGCAGAGAGCTTCGACTGATGCAACTTTATTCTCTCGTCTTTAAACCACTGACAATATGGCACCGTGAAAACTATAAAGATGCACAAACAAATACCATTAAACATTTAAGTAGAAAGTGCAGAAATGTTCACATTTTACTATAGAAACTTATTTTGATTAACTCAAATAGTCACATTGACATAAATCAATAGTTTTTAAACTATTTATGTTATAGCATTTAATAAAATGAATTAACGACAACCTTTCTGCCTCTTAAATACATAAACAATCATTCGCAATCATTAAACCAACCTCTTTCTGCTTCCAAGGGTGCTAATCATGCTGAACCAACTAGCCAACCTCCTCCATGCGCATCTCTTAGCCAGTCTTTCCACACCACAAACAAATGACATGCATATACACAAAAAACGAATTCAACCACATTGTTTAAACTTTCAAAGCTATAGCATGTGACAGGTAAATAAAATACATAGTTTTGCAGTATTTTCAAAAAATAAAGGTTTTTACCCACTCTGAAGCAACGTTTCACTGAGAACAGAACAGGAAGTCTGACGCAATAAAAAAGGAAGTGCTAAGGTACTCTTCAAAATAAAAGCGCAAAGTAAAGTGGCTTTGCCGGCATTTACACATTGTACTTTAGGGTTTACAGTGTAAGGTGGTGGTCTGGGGGAGAGTACTCAATGACTGGCAGGCAGGACACAAAATCAAATATTTAGAGAGAAATTGGGAGTTGTTCTCGGTTTACAAACACGGCTGAGAGGGAGTCTGTAGTGAACAGATAAGTATTTTGGTGAGAGGCTCTGACAACCCAGGTTAGCAAGTAGGAGTATGAGAGGATATTACCCAGACCAGACATTTAAAACTAGAATGCAACAAACTGGAGGACCACCACCATCAGGAAGAGAAACATTGCCACAGCCAGTCTTTAAATACAATTTACATGTTAACAATGAGTTACAGGTGTGCAACAGTGAGGGAAAGCTCAGCTTGGTCAGAAGGGAGATTCCCACATTTTCACCTAAAGGCCAAGAATAAATCAAAATCACCCAGCCTGCCCCAGATTATTGATGGTGATGGTGATGATAATAGTGATGATGGTAACAGTACATATGCACATTTCTTGTAGTTCATCAGCTGATATCCATGATCAGATAATTAAAAGAAACATTCAAGCCAAGGATGGAGTAAGGAAAGAATTCAACAAGAGAAGCAAGATTAAGGTGAGTTTTATAGGCTGACAGAAAATAATACAGACTCTCCACAGTTGTAAGGAATAAAATATTTTTTCTTCAGAAACACTTCAGTGATGACAGTTTCAAAGTGTTCACAGTGAGCTCCAAAGAGTTCCTAAAAGGGAAGCATCTAAGTCCAGAAGAAACTGGTAGGTGAAGTCTTGATGCACATGTTGTTTTAGTTTGCAGTGACTGAAAGAGAATTATGTAATTTGAATCAAAGTATGTAATGTCAAACTGTGGCACTCAAACTTCTCAACAGAAATACCCAAACTTAAAGGATTTTTGCAAGAGCTCAATGACTGTCACTCAGAGACAGTAAACTATGTGAGTGGAGCTTATGGGATTCTGTCTTTGATTGAAGGTGCCAGGCGCAGAAAAGAGGTGAGGTCAAGTTATCTATGTGGAACAATATTTTACTGACAAATTTAAAACTTCAAATGTTTCCATAACTCTGACACCTAACAAAATTTTAGTTTTCAATATTTTGTTTTTTACAGGAACTGAGTGAAAAAAATATCAAAATGATGAATGAAAATAAAAAGTTGTATTTATGTTATTACTGCTTTAATAGAAAATAAATATACTGTTTTCATTTCAGGGTGCTGGAAAAGCAGATGATGTATGTAAAGTTCTCGAGAAAAACATGACAGAACAACTTGATCAAGTGAAAAAAGCAGTTGAAAAAGCGATCAAGGATTTTGAACAGTGTCTTACAGAAGGGGTTAAAAATTCCAAAACCTCTGATGAAAAACTGAAATCCTTTTTGGACCATGATGTATGTATCTGAATTATAATTAACATCATAGCAACAGATTTTGCACTTTATACGAGCATGTGTTTAGAAATGTTTTCCTGATTTGTTTCAGAAACAGCCTAGTTTTTTCAAGACAGTGGAGGCTGTGGTTAGGAAAGACGGCATGCACAAAACAAAAAAAGGGGAACACATAAATCTCAACACAGTATTAGCTTCATGCTTGACTGACAGCATTGATGAAAAATTCAGAAAGACCTTCCCGTAAGAATAAACAAATTTTAAACTGTACACTATACTTAAAATGATTAAAACAAACTTGTCAATACTGCCATCATGAAACATTTTTTTCAGAAATGATGTTAAAGGCGGATCTTTCAATGGAGTCATCAGTAGATTTTCACTTGACACAAAGTCACTGATTCAAAAATACCAAGATGTCAAACTGCAGCTGATATTTCTCCAGACAGAGGTACGACATGAAACAATCCAGTTTATCAGTCCATTATAGCAGAATTGACCTATTCACTCTTCAAATACTAATTTTGTTTATTAACTGATCCATGTTTCATGTTTTTAAGGAGGATAAAATTAAGGCAAAACTCAACAAAATAATCCTAAAGGGGAAGAAAGTAATCTACAACAGTCTAACAGAGACATCTGAGAAAAACATGAAAAAGTGCTATGAAGGTAAGAAGATGGTCAACTTGTCACTATAATAAATCACAATTGTACATAAAAAAATGTTTTGACAAACTTTTTTCTTTTCTTGTAGATGCACGAAAAATTTCAGGGAATGATGCACTGAAAAAAATGAGGAAGACTATTGAGACACATGTATCCTCAAATAGGAACATTTATGAGGACACAAAAGAGACCATGATGAAGAAGATGAATATATTGATGATTTATCAAATTATAACATATAATGAGACCAAGTTGTGGGTTTTCTTTCTATATTTGAGTGTTTTTGCTCAGTCTGAACTTTCTCTAAACATTAGTGAGGTGGCTGTTAACATTTGTATTTTTCAGCATTACAAAGATTTAGTCTGCAATGATGAGCTGAACTGAAGAACTTAAAGCATAAACTGGCCACAAGAACTCTAAACAAGAACAAGAACTCTTCTCATTAATTCAGATTTTTCAGTTGTTTTAAACCTCAATATGTGACTCTGTGAAAAGTAATAAAAGCTCTGATGTTTATTTAGATGATCATCTGCAAGGAACTGAAGGAAACCATGGACCACTCCATTAAACTCTCACTCAAGGCATCAGCTTTGAGTGAGAATCTCCCAGGTAAAGAGAATATAGACTATGAAAGTAAATATTAAACATATGTTTTTATTTATATATTTGTTTGTTTTTCAGATGTTTCAAAGCATCTTGAAACTGTGCAGCAACATTACAATGAAGGTAAGTGTAGTCAAGAGGAAGAAATAACATCATAGTAACCAGGTAAATATATAAATGTTATTTCATGTTACTTTAACAGTTCCTGTGAATTCTCAAAGAAAAAGGGTGAAGTGTTTAGTGTCAATAATAAGTTTTTCATAATTTAAAGATCAGAAATAGCCATTTTAAATTACATATGGCCATTTAAGCTGTCCATTTGTATTTTCATCAGCTAGAAAGAACCCAGCTGGTTCTTATCTAATATCGTACCAGGTAATGTTATGCAGTGTTAAAGTATGACACCACAATGTTAGATCTACTTTAAAAGAAGTTTACAAGAAGCTGCTAAACAACTGCTAACAGTGGTGACACCAGAAGCACTATGAACATAAAAGTTCAGGATATGCTTCCCTGAATATTGTCTACAGTCTTTGGACAGAAGTGATTTATCGACTCCTATTGGACTGACAGCTGAGGTAAACATGCTGAATTTGTTATTGCTGAGCACAGATGAAGTATTTGAATAATTTCACCACTTATATTTTGTATTATTTTACCCTTTTTACATCCGAGTCACCTCAAAAATGTTAAAATAAAATGTTTCCAAGAATGATTTTCTATACAAACAGTAACAGAAACAACAGATATTAAGATTTTCTATTCTAGGGTGAGGAGCTTTCAAGACATTTTAAAGCACATTTTAAGTACTGACACTTGTACTGTTTGCCTGAGTAGCTGAGTGTTAAAAATCTTTGTGCTTATTATTACTGGATGTTTCAGATTTGCTCCACACAGTAACAGCAGAAACCTGATGACCCACTCAACATCTCTGAGGGAACACTGACCAAAAGCACGAGGTCTCTGGATATCACCACAGACATTTTTGTCAAGTTGTGTTGCCTGCTGTCTTTGAATGTTGTGTTTGACTTTTAATGAATTTGATGAAATTAGATTTTTTAGTGCAGGTTAAGTGGTGATTTTGAATATAGATGTGCATCTGAGCAAATATATTATTATTATTATTATCATTATTATTATTATTATTAATTATTAGAATTGTGTTTCTCTGTTAGCCGTGCAACAAAGTTATTATAGTTTTGTATTTTGTCATTCATTTTTATTTTATTTATTTTTGACTTTTTGTTTTTATTCCTGTTTAGTTTCAGTAAGTTTCAAGACTGTTTTTGTTTTAATGTATTTTTTGTTGTTTGAAAATGTTTAGTTTTAGTTCAGTTTTATTACTTTTATAATTTTTTTTAAATTTTTGTTGTATTTAGTGCAAATGTCAGAGGCAAAACTGAGGAAAACCAGTGCAGGTATTACCATAGAAACATTTCACTTTTTGAAAACAGTTGACCCATTTGTCTTGTACATGTCCAGTGTCTTAAACACGTCCATCAATGCAATGTCAGGCACATTGTAATAACATTTTTACCAAACTAACAAATACTAAAACTAAAACTATTTCCTCTATAAACTAATCTGTATTTCAAATTACTTCAGTAATTAATTTCTGTTTGTTGTTTTTATTTTATTTAACTAAAATATTCATATCTAGTTTTAGTTTTAGTTGAGTGGAATAACCTTAGCAACCTGTTCAGGGTGTACTCTGCCTCTCGCCTGACAACTGGGAAAGACTCCAGCAACTCCGAATTGGATAAGCAGAAGAAAATGGATGGATGGAGATTTTTAAGTATTAATTCCTCGCAGGGTTTTTAAGGTTTTAATTATGAGAGTCTAAATCAAATGGCCAGCACTCTGTCCAAAAATGTTTTGGTCTCTTTTTTCCCCCCTTTTGTTGTATTTGTTCATTATTTGTAGACCCTAGTTATACAGAAAATTATACAGCGGTAGAACTACAATATTACAGATTTTAATTTTAGTGCTTTAAACCACAGGAATACTGTGATATTCAGACTCTTTTCAGTTTTAAGGATTCAATTTATGTTTTTCTTTCTATAGCACATTTTATTTCCCTTGTAGTAAATTTGAATATTATAATTTAATGTCTTTAGTCATGATTCATTCATTTTCATGATGTATTTCTCAGTTTTATTGAGATTTCCATAGCACATGACTTATGTATACCATAGTGCAAATGGTATTAATTAATTACATTTCTAACATAAATATTATTTACTGTAATACAATGGTTTAATTTGGTTGTCATTTGAGTAATAAAGCAGCAGCAAAAAATAAGTCTCTGCTTCTGCTTTAGCTATTATATCATATTGTTTTCTGTTGTTTCTATTCTGTATTGATTCTATAGCTGTAAGATGTAAACATGATTTTTCAAACCCTGATCTTATTTTTTCTGAGCCTAAAAATAAGCTGCCTGCCAAAAAGTATTTTGCAGCACCACAGTAGTTTGTAACATACAACAAAATTATCTATGAATTGTAAAGACTGAACCATAAACCAAGTCAAATGATTGTGGATCCTGCTTCCTCTGAAGGTGTTCTTGTCTGGGTGGCCTTACAGGTCATCTACAATCCTCCAGTCACATCTGTTATCAGCAGCTCTCTTCTATAATCTGTGTACCTGGTAACTAACTGGGTTAAAGTTTAGTGGCCTGGAAAATAGGGCCCAAGGATCTGTTAACTTTTATAGCCAAAGTAACCTTTTATAACCTTTTGTGTGATATTAATATAATATAATAGAGGTGTCAGGGACCTGGGTCTGAGCGACCCAGGGTCCATGCGATCCAGGGTCCATGAGCAGTTGGGGTCCATTTATTTTTCTGCACTGTGCTGCCTTTCCCGTGTTCATGCTTGTGTGTATATGGAGGTATGTCTGTGCGCGCGTGTGTTGGTGCAGTTGTGATAGGCACCTTCAGGCTTGGTGGGTGTGGCCCTGCCAGGTGGCTGGCCACACCTGACACTCATCACACACACCTGGAGCTGATCAAGCCTCGTTGGGCAGCTACTTAACAGTGTGGCTGAGTGCTCCTTGACGCGGGATTGTTGTGTGAGACTCCATGTCAGTTTTGTAGAATTACAAGTTCAGTGTGTATATGCCCGCCATTACAAAGTGTCCTGACGGCTGCCTCTATTATTTTCCCCCCAGGAGGAGCGTGGAACGGTAGAGAGCAGCAAGCACGGAGAGTGCAGAGACACGGGAGCGGAGAGCACTAAAACTGACTTTTTGGGAGAAGACACTGCACGGGAGTCGAGGGAACGCACTGGAATTTATTGTTATGTAACATTCTCTTCACTGTAAATAAACGCACTGCTTTCATCGCACCAAGTCCTGCATTTCGGTCCAATTTCCCCACACCTCCACAGTCTGCCACAAAGACCGTGACAACAGGTTTTTACTTTTACTGTTTCAAAAAGGGTTAAAAAGGGAATTTCTGTGGAGGTATGTAAAGACGACAGGAGAGGTCTGAATATGTCTCACTCCAACTTTATTAACAGCACTCCACATACAGAACTCCACATACAAAAAGCGCCAAACCTCCACCCCAGCACTTCCCTTAACCCTGGGTGTGAGTGGAGCCACCTGGTGGTCCGCCACACTTCCACAATTTAGACTTTTTGAATGCAGAATATTAAATTAAAGGCATTTAGTAGGAGTAAAGGAAAAGATCAATCAAGTAATAATAATAATCACTTAATAAAATCACTTGATTTTGTATGCATCTAATTAATGTACTCTACTGTAGATTCCTAATACTGATCTTGGGAGGAATGAGAGAAAGGAGGATGGGCTCATCCAGGCCTGAAGATACATTTCGTTAGCTTCATAGCATAATTGCCTAAGTCACTTTGACCAGACAATGACTTAGGCACTTATGCTATGAAGCTAACGATTTATTTCTGTTCCCTGTCAATATAATCCAATAGGAAGGTAGTAAGTCTATAGTGTTCTCCGATTACTTTGCAATCCAACATTGCAGAAAAAAGCCAAAAGTTATCATTTGTAAGTTCAGAGTGTTCGGCAGCACCTAATCCCTTTGGCGTTTTTTTGCTGTAATTTCCAACTGTGAACTCCCAAGTCTGGATTTACTGATCGTGTTCTCTACCCATTGCTGGAAACTAGAGGAAGAATCCTGAATGCTCCTAAGTGACCTCGAGCATTCTTGGCCATTTGATCATATGCATGATCTCCTCCCCCCTGCCCTTCTTCCTCTTACCAAATGTGGTAAGAAGAAGAAGGAGGGGGGAAGATGGGTATCCCATCCCATTGTTTCTCTCGCATGTGAATACACCTTCCTTCATACACTTCATCTATAATCATATATATTCTATATATTCTATTAATTACACATGAATCTTGTACGTTTACCAATCACAACATACTTAATATAACTTCTTTCTTAATCATACACGGTAAACTCAGAGATTCTCACATCTCTCAGACTTCCACACTCTCACACACACAGAGAGACAGAAGGATGAGCAGCGTAGTCAAAAACACTCCCGCAATCTAGGTGAAAAATTCAGGCATCAAATAATTTTATTACTCAAACTACACTTTCTATTTCATCATATTGATTAAATTTAAACATGATTAACCATTAGCAAAATAACATCTAAGTAAACTCAGTTTTATCACTCTGCCACACAATTCCCATTAAAGGGCTGGATGTTAAGTCCTTCTTTTCCACATTTAGACAGAGATGAACCGAGGGATCTCATTGTCTTTGACTCTTTGAATATGGAAGGAAAATCATTTGTTTCAGTTCTATCACATCACAAACTGCAGATATTTTATGTGGCCCTACAAATGTATGTTTTCATCTGCTGTCCCTTTTTGTGTTTTACAATGTAAATACATTAACATTAAAACGAATAGCGCAGGGAGGAAAAGAAGGCATGTTTGTGTGAACCACAATCATTTTATGTAGCGATACAACATTTGAGCATGTTAAATACGCCATTCTAAAAACACAAACACTGATTAAGCAACAACTTTCAGCCAAGATTTATAAATTATTTTTCCTTCATACTGTCAGTGAATCTACTAGCTATACACCATAATTCAGCAAGTCAAACTTAACAGTTGCATTTATCTATTGTGGGATGGTTGTGGCTGGCCCGATGACTGTGACAGAAAATAGTGGCAATTTCTATTTTTTTGATACTTTTGAGGATTAAAGATGGTATTAATAATTTTTTTGTTCATCACTCAACATCGTTTCACTCCTCTGTTAAAAAGTAAAACAAAAAAGAAAAACAAAACATTTGCTCCGAGGCAGGTTGTTACCTGTCTGCCAGCCACACCCTTCTGCGCTGCACAAACACCTCCTCTTCCTGGTTTTCTCAGTTCACCGTTCTGCTTTTCCCTGCACCCGCTTTACTCATGTTGGATTTACCTTTTCTATTATATGTATAGATGCGGTTTCAATTGTGCAGTCACACAGTTCCAATTTGATTTTAACCGTATCTGTTTGTGGACTTTGCTTTTTGCTCGATTTTTATTTTTATTTTTTCCTGTTTGTGCCTCACTGCTTCCCTCACATCTCCGTCAGCAGCCTTTTCCTGCATTACTTCTAACAAAAGGTGAGCAGTTTGAACTGCTGAATCTGAATTTAATATCATTGTCTCTGATTATATATGCATTAAAGGAGAAGTTGGTCACAAATGTCTAATCTTTAAAGCAGTACTGTCTGGTTAAATATTACATTTTATATTTCAGTTTCAGTTTCATTTCTTGGTCATGGATGATTTCGTAAGAAACAAACTGCTTGAATGGGGGCTAAGTGAGTGGGTGGAGAAATTTAAAGGTAAAGTATTAACGTGAATCCGTGATGGGTACAGATATTGATTCCGATGTGATCTGTTAACTGTAAAACAGCTCATAGATCTGTGCTGATTGCTTTTTCACTCATTAACAAGAATTTCTGAAGCAAGTTGAGAATAAACTTTATCTCTGCAACTTTATTTTTAACTGCAGATGAACAAATCGATGCTGAAAGTCTGTGTGAGCTTGATGATCGAGAAATTGATAATTTGATCACAAAAGCTGGACCAAGAGTGAAATTCAAGAAGAAACTCAAGCTGTTAAAGGTAATTAAGTTTTTTTTTTTAATGTTGCTATATACAGAGGTGAATTTTTGTTAGAATTATCTGTATATTTAAAAATGCACTGGCAGTAATAATCAGTGATGGAAACAACAGTGACAAAAGTAACGCTGTTACTTTTTTCAGTAACTAGTAATCTAACTATTTGCTATTTCTATCGTTACAACGCTGTTACTGTTACTAACAAGAAAATGTGGTGTGGACGTGTTACAGTTTTTCAACACACAGATGGTTGAAGCTGTCTTCAGCTAATTTATAGTGGAGACTTTAAATTAGATAGGTTTTCTCCTAAATACTATTGCTATGTTTGCTGCAGGAAGAAACTGTAAAAGCTGCATTTTCTAAGGAGCAAAAACAAAAAACTCCACCCTTTCTATGGGCTTAAATTGTGGTCATAAATATTTTGTACTTGTAAATCAAATGTGTAGTTGTGAACTCAGTTTTGTAACCTTGTAAACCAGAATATCTGACATTTTTAGGTTTGTGCATCTATTTGTGTGTGTGTACAAAAAAAAAAAAAAAAATATGGATTTTTTTTAAGTAACGTAATAGTGACTTTTCCTAGTAATAATTTACTTTTAAAATATTGTAACTCAGTTACTTCTTCAAAAAACTAATTGAGTTAGTAACTACTAACTATAACGAATTAATTTTTCAAAGTAATTTGCCCAACACTCGTAATAATATCTAGCGCAATTTTTGTTAACTCTTTACTAAGATGGATTTGCAATGTTTTGATCGTGCTAGAAAGAACAAAACACAAATCAAGAAACAGTCATTTCTTTTCAATTAAGTTACAAACTATTTTGTTGCCTTGAGATTCAGTATCTATATGAGAAATACAGTTTTTAGTACATGTTTAAGTGCTCAGTATTGTATTCGGCTTTGCACTTTTTATCTGCAGCTTGAACAGGAGCATGAAGAAGCAGCTGGTCTGGTTCAGGTAAGGATTTTACTGAATTTCAGACATATTAGCCAACTGCCTGAGACAAAGGAAAGCTCCATTTTGTTGCCTGTAGGGTAACATACTGATTTTTATATTAATTTTAGTACCTCCGATTGACATAACCGAATGTCATTACTGCCGACGTAAATTACAGTTTTGCCGAATTTATGTTTACCTTTCAGTTTTACATTTCCCTCAGTGTCACCTGTTCTGGTCGTCTTTGCTGGTGTCTCTAGCTTCAAATGTGTCAGAACAGAATCACCAATTACCAGAGTTTGATGCCTGGCAGGTGTTTCAAAAAGTGGGGAAAAACAGTTAGACACATGAACAGGTTGGTGGTGTGCCAGGGGCTTCTGTTTAAGACTATGCTTCCTCATCATCATCACCCAGTCATCCTGTTTCCCCGGCTGCTCGGGACAATCTGCCAGTGGGAGCTAACTGGGCCTACACTACCTTTGGCTCCACCGGCTAAAGGGGCCTGGCTAGCTATGTGATTTTTGAGGGTGTGAAGCAGTCTCCAATTCTGTGATCCTGGCCTCCTGTGTCTCACTGGCAGTAATTATTTGTAGAGTAATTTTATTAATTCTTAACTAATATAGATTTGAACTGTTTTTACTGTTGTAGGAAGAACAAACCTCAAATCAGGAAACAGTCATTTCTTTTCAAGTCAGTTTAAAACTGTTTTTTCTTTCAGATTTAATGTCCATATGACAAATACAAATTTTAATACATGTTTAAGAGCTTAATATTAAACACTGCTTTGCACTTTTTATCAACAGTGTGAACAGGAGCATGAAGAGGTACCTGATGTGGTTCAGGTAAGGGTTATACTGAATTTCAGACATTTAGGCCAACTACCTGAGACAAAGTAAAGCTCCATTCTCTGGTCTACAGAGACTGACCACACAGAAACCAATAAATGACTGAATCTAAAAACTTAATTCATAGAAGGTTGGAGAATATACATTTTGCCCAGCTCGGGGAATCGCCAACAATCTCTGTAGGTCTTTGTGACTGGGACTTAATAGAATTGTCTCATAGATGTTTACTAAGAAAAAGGTAATTTATAATATATTCTTCATCAGTCTGCTGGTTGAAAACATAACTGCATTTAAGTTTGTTGATTGTAAAACTTGTATGTTAGTGTCCTTTAAATGTTGTTAAAGAGCAATGCCAATGCAAATAGTGATAATTTCCTGTATAACTCATATTCATCCTCAGGTCTTGCCATCCACAAGTGATACAGGTGAGACACATGCATCGTATTTATTGCATCTCATATTAGTCTGTGATTTAAAGGCACCAATATTTTTTTGCAATCGACATAACTTTCCTAAGAATAAATTACAATGCTGAGAGAAACACGTTTTTTGTTCTTATTTTTTGTTGTTTTTATCCAATCAGGAAAGAGAAAATCAGACCTTCAAAGTGATGCCAGCAGGTTGCAGTCACCAGCTAAGCGACAGCGTCAGTCAATGCCAGGATTTGCAGGTATTTATGTTTCTTCTAAACAGTGTCATGGTTTAAGCCACTATAGGGTTAAATTTCTGTGCAGCACAATTTGTCCAACATGTGAGTTTCATCTTTGCTAGAAATTACTTTTTCTTTGGCCTGTTGTCAAAATTTAACAGTCACATGATGCATGGTATAGTAAGTTTGATTGGTAAGTGGTCACATTATGCTCCTCATATACTCTAATTCACACAGGTTTGTTTTGTTTTTTTTAAACATGAGATTTTACATTTTCTGGTTATTCTAGTCTATAATTCCTTCTAAATAGTTTTTTACTTTTTTGTCCACAGAATCAATACTGTCTGATGTAAAAAACATCATGACATTTGTACATGCCAGACTAAATGACCAAGACAAACTCAGTGCTTTCTTGAAGTAAGTATTTAGTTTTTTTCATATTTTGTAATGTATGGGCCTGGTTCCACTCCTGATCATGTGACAGTTTCACAAATAGATCAAAGAGAGATTGTTTTTAAAGAAAGCAAAGATGCACCAAATATCTGTAAAACATCCTCAAAAGCTGTTAGTTATGTGTAATTTAGTCACATACAGAAGATGGTCCCCTTTTCAAGAGTCTTGACACACACAAAAATAAGCAGTATATTCAGATAATCACAGCAATTAAAATAATTCAGTCCAAACAAACTTTCTGAATGTCACACTCGTTACAGCAAGAAACAGTCACAGGAATGAGTAACCACATTGATGAGGATTTAGAATCAATACTAATTGCATGTCTTTGGACTGTGGGAGAAAGCCAGAGTACCGGAAGCGAACTGAGGCAAACATGGAGATAAACTCAAAACAAAAAGGCCCCCAGCCAGATGGTGGTGTGAGACAGTGCTAAATGTCATGCCATCGTGCTGCTAATACTTGATCCCTTTTGGTTCTTTGCTTTCTTGTGTCAGATTGTATGACACAGACTGCTGACATACAGCAGTACAATTATAGATGCTGAAATAATTCAGTAGTAAAATAAAACAACATACAGTTAACAATTTGTGGAACCAGTGTATAAAACTGAAATATCTAGTAATGATTCATTGAATAATCACTACCATGATTATAACTCTCTTTGAAACCTTTTGACGCATGCTTAAAAATGTTTTCATGACTGAATCGTTTAACCATGTTTAAAATATTGTTCAACAGGAAAAAGATCAGTGATTTGGAGACAGACAAGAGGGAGCTGGTTGGTGTCTTTGGTAAAACTGGGGCTGGAAAGAGCTCTTTGATAAATGCCATCATCAAAGAGAAGAATCTTTTACCCTCAGGAAGCATCAATGCCTGCACCTCAGTCATGATAAAACTGGAAGCTAACACACACAGCTCAGAGTATGAAGCAGAAATTGAGTTCATCACAAAGGAGGTAAAATAAATTCTCAAAGTTTGTTTAGTATTTGTGTTACAGTGCAGTTCTTGGAGCTTAAGGCTGGGTACATACCTCAATAAATGGCATGTCATCTATTTTTGTAGGAGTGGAACGATGAGTTGTGGTCATTTCGTCAGTTTCTTCGCAATAAAAAAAATCAGGACAAGGAAGATGAGGATTATCATGATGCTGTTGAAAAGCTGTCAGCACTGTATGGAGAAGACTGGAGAAGGTCCTTTGAAAACCTCATGGATCGCAAATATTTCAAAGAAATTCCAGAATTTCTCGAATCCAGGCGGAAGATTTTGACATGTGAATCAGTAAGACAAAAACTCTGACATTACTACTATAACAGACAGCCATGATAGACCACACACTGGGGATGCTGGAAAGGACACACAGGTGAAACTAGGACAACCTGGACACAAAAGGGAACTGAAAAAATTAACAAAAGACTAAAACTAGAATCATAACTCACTTCTGAAAATAGCATGCAGCATAGATTCAAAAGTCCAAAAAACAAAACACTGAAAACAGATCCAGTGATCGAAACAGATCTTAGTGAGTTTCCACAATGATCTTTAGATGATCGCATTTCCAGAAAAAAATCTATTCTTGTAATAACTGTGATTAACAAGACCCAAGACTGGTCCAGGTCCGTTATGTAGAGCATGGTTTTTATTTTTTTAAATCGCAGTAAGAGCCTTTACCTCTTCACACAACAGTGATCAGTTCCCTATTTTAACCTAGTTTTACACTTTAAATTGCTCCGTAGAAATTCACTGCTGAGCAAACCCATATGTAAAAGATATATATATCTTATAAAGTTTGTATCTGTCTTGTGTGAAACTTGTATGAAAAGCATACAAGAGTGAAAACAGATATAAGATCCCTTGAAAAATTATATAAATGAAACTTGTATGTTTTGGATACTTCCTAAAACAATATATGAAAGTAATGAGAAAGTGGCCACTCTCATGAGTAAATCATATAAGCCTTATATGATTCACTATATGAAGCAAGCCAAATCTGTTTTTTCTATTTCTTTTCCATATGGGAAGTCAGCAAAGACTGAATCAAAGTGGCCACAAACTTAACTAAATCAGTGTAATTAATGTCTCAAAGTGGTGGACAACTGTGCAAAATGCCCACATGCTAATAGTAATACTTACTGTTGAGACCAAAAGTCTACTTAGTGTGATTTAAATAAAAAAATTTTTAAATAAATCATAAAAATCTATTTTCATTTTGGTTTTGAATTAAAAAAACAAAACTATATTGTCCTATACTTCTGTGATACACATGATTGTACATGACACAATCAGATCATTTAAATCTAAAATTGAAAACTAATTATTCAGCTTTTAGTGATTCAATTTCTTTTAGTATTTTTTTATGTCACTGACTTTTTAATGGTTTTTGTAAAGCACTTGCATTGAGGACTGAAATTAAACTGCACTGCTTTTACTATTTATTGCAGGCTAATGAACTTTCTGCAGAATTTGTCAAGTACACAAGAAGTGATTCAAAGCAAGGAGAAGGTAATGAAGGAAAAAAGTGGTTTTGGCCACTAGTGAAGTGTGTGACTGTCAGGGTGCCAACCAATCCTTTTCTCCAGCATGTCACACTTGTGGACCTTCCTGGAAATGGTGACTGTAACAAGAGCAGAGATCAGATGTGGAAAGGGGTAATTCACATTTACTGTTCTTTGCTTATACTGTGTTGTCTGTAAACAGTCATCTTTCTATTAAGCACTGAGACATGTTATTCTCCTTTCAGATAGTTGGAGATTGTTCTACTGTATGGATTGTGACTGAAATTAATCGAGCAGCATCAGAGAAAGAGGCCTGGGATATCCTGGAAAGTGTCAGTAGTCTGATTGGAAATGGTGGCGAATGTCAGCAAATTCACTTTATCTGCACCAAGTCTGATCTTCTTGATGATTCAGATGATCTGTAAGTATTTTTTGAATGCTGATCAATTACATGATGTTTCCATATAAGATCAACGCAGGCTAGAGAAAAAATGAAGCACAGGGTTGAGCCTTTGTTAGAACATTTGGGCCAAAAGGAGTCTCAGAGGCTGATACAATTTTATAAAGTTTACTGAAGATGGTGGACTGAGTAATAAACAGAGAGGGAGCGGAATAGCGGAGAGTGGGAAAGGCAGTGGTAGAGGGACAGCAAGAGAGAAGAGGGTGAGCAATAACTGGAGAGCAGGAGGAGAAAGAGATGAAACTGACATCATAGTAGCTTTAATGTATGTTGCACATAATCTATGAGATTATAGGAAATCATGCATATCCTGGTCCTTACAGTCGAGTAATTCAACAATTTTACATTGTAAAGCAAAAGTGCCATTACACAGTCCTTCAGCAACAAAGTTAAAGTAGTTGCTGTGACAAAAAAAAGAATTTGTATGTAAGCATGTCAGCGTGTGGTGACGTCACGATCCAAGTAGAACATGGTGGTCTCTCTCCGAGTGCTTTAAGAATAAATGCTACCAGTCTCCGATATTTGCGAGTTTGTTTGTTTTTTTAACAGTCAAAATAAATACATTAAACAAATAACGTCATATCATTATAAACTGGATCCGCAAGGCAGACCTGCACAACTAATGTGATGTTTAATAGGTTTATCTACAATGAAAGAAATATATAAAATGAACTGGTGAATTAGTGGAGAGCAGCACCCTAAGGTGGCAGAGAAGCAGTGCCACAGCCAGTTTTTAAACACAATTTAGGCGATGACCATGAGTTACAGGTGTGCGACAGCCTGGGAAAGCTCAGCTTCGTCAGAAAGAGAGCCTCCCATATTTCCGCCTAAAGGCCAAGGCTACGTCCACACCTACATGGGTATTTTTGAAAACGCAGCTTTTTCTATGGGTTTGGGCTTTTCGTCCACACGTAAACTGTGTTTTGTATCACTAATAACTGAGATTTTTTAAAAACTCGTGCCAACATGGAGATTTTTGAAAACTCAGTTTCTGCGTTTAACTGGAATACAGAGATTTCGTCACAATTCCCAGAATTCACAGCGCGGCCCAGCCAATTCCAGTTTCCCACTCTTGCTGGGTCACAAAATAAACTTTCAAGATATTTTCAGGTGAGAATGTAGCTGTGTAAACTTCAAGTATGTGCTTGGTTTATCAAAACATCACATATTTGCAAAAGTGCTCCGACTTTTTCGGAGACGTCTGTTACCCACCAGCTCGATAGCTCGAGAACAGCGAACTCCTGGCACATTGTTTTCAAACCTCCCCTGGTCTTTCGCTACTCAGGTTAAATATGATATATAAGTCACTTAGACGACTGAAATTTTTATTGTTTGTTTTTTTTTATGTTATGTTATGTTATGTTATATTATGTTATTTGTTTGTGAGTAAATCATTTTGGCTGAGATTAAAATTATTAGATTAAATAAAACTTTATTAATCCCTCGGGTGGGTTCCTCCTGGGTTTTTACACAGCTGAATAAACGTCAAACAGAAAACTGATTAAACAGAAGTGTGAGATGATCGAGAATTTACTCCAGTGTCCTGCTATATGTTAGATAGCAAAGACGGCTGAGGTTATTAAACTCCGAGACAGCTGGTGACGCAAAACTGAAGGCTAGATCGTCAAATTTCACAGCCACTCACTTCCGGCCTACCCGGCCTCCTGAGGACCCGGCCCATGTAGACTGCGAAGGCCGTCTACAGCCCATGAATTTGGTGAACTTCGGACATGGCTTCTACATTAAACACAAGCCAAATCCCGATACCAACGCGTCATTGTTTTTGAATAAATTTAATTTTTTAAAATTAAATATTTGTATGCTGTATGCATCTTGTCTATTCCTAAATTGTGAGTCTACACCAGCCATATTTCACTGCGCTGCAATTTATGATTTTGAATCACTCAGACTAATGTGAAATTGTAAACTCCAAGAGAGCCAGTAAGGCAAAATCCAAAATACTGTCTTTAGTTATTAAAATTTCAAATAATGAAGGCACTTGAAAAGTAACACAAAATTAGCTGCCTTTCCAGAAAAACAAAAACTTTTCAGAAGTATTTAAGGTTTTGTGTTTACTCGTTCCCTCCCAGGCTTCTAGACTTCTGATTTGCCAATATTTCTAGAAGGTTAGGATTTGGCATGTTCTTGACAGCGTTTGACTTTGTTTTTGCGTTTACATGTGAACAGAGATATTTTTTTTAAACTGCGGATGTGGATGGGTTTTTTTAAACGAAGACAGAAAATCTCAGTTTTCAAAAATACCTGTGGACATGTGGATATAGCCCAAGAGTAAATCAAAACCACCCAGCCTGCCCCAAATTATGATACTAGTGATGATGGTAACAGTACATATATGCAAATTTCTTGTAGTTCATCAGCTGATATCCATGATCGAATAGTTAAAAGAAACATGCAAGCCAAGGATGGAGTAAAGAAAGCATTCAACAAGCGAACCAGGATTAAGGTGAGTTTTATAGGCTGACAGAAAATAATACAGACTCTCCACAGTTGTAAGGATGCTTTAAAATTAAATCATCTTTCCCCAGAAACACTTCACTGATGACAGTTTCAAAGTGTTCACAGTGAGCTCCAGAGAGTTCCTAAAAGGGAAGCATCTAAGTCCACAAGAGACCGGTAGGTGAAGTCTCAGTGCACATGTTGTTTTAGTTTCCTCTGACTGAAAGAAAAATTATTTATTTTGAATTATAGTGTGTAATGTCAAACTGTGGCACTGAAATTTCTTCTTAACAGAAATAACCAAACTTCAGGGATTTTTGCAAGAGCTCAATGACTGTCACTCTGAGACAGTAAACTATGTGAATGGAGCTTATGGGATTCTGTCTTTGATTCAAGGAGCCAACTCCAGAGGAGTGGTAAGGTCAAGTAAAAGATACACAGCAACATTCTCTTACATTCTGGGATTTCTCAATTGTCTTTGTGTTTCTTATTTAGTTTTTTTTTTTTTATTTAAGAATTTATGGGTTATTAATTGTCTCATGTATTTTTGCTGTTATATTTAGTTTCTCAGGTTCTTATTGCAGAAAAGTGATTTTTAAAACCAACTGAATTCAAAAACCTATAAGAAACGACAAGTAGTTTTTATGGTTTTATTCAAATATTTTTCAGGATAGCAAAAAAGGTGAGGTGTGTGCAGAACTTGAGAGAATCATGAACCTCCAACTTGAAAATGTCCGAAAAGAAATGGAAGAGACCTATATGGCTTTTGAAAAATGTCTTAATGATGGCGTTGAGAAATCCAAACGTTCATATGGAGAAAAACTCAAGAACTTCTTGTATCGTGTATGTATTTTAAATATAGTTACAACAAAACAACAGATTTGACAGGAGTATGTATTTAAATTATTCTGTTTTCTTTTTTGTTTTAGGGAAAGAAGGGTGGTGCTTTTCACAGGGTACTGAAGTGTGTCGTTGAGAATGGTGGCGTCCACAAACCAAAGAACGGGACCCTAATAAACCTTAACATGAAGTTGGCTTCAGGTCTGATTGACAGCATTGATGAAGAATTCAGAAAGACCTTCCCGTAAGAAAAAACAATTTCTAAACAGTCACATAATATTATTCAAGATAATTTATAACATTTAAACTTGCCAATTCTGCCATTAATAACCACAATGTTTATATGTTTTAGAAATGACTCAGAACGCGGAGCATTCAGTGGAGTCATCAATGAATTTTCTCTTAACACTGATTCTCTGACTGAAAAGTACAAAAGTGCTGAACTGCAGTTCAGGTTTCTCAAGACAGAGGTAAGAGATGAAACTTTACTGTCTAAACTAATGGACAGTAAAAGGAAAAATGTTTTATGACTTGATGTGATTTAAAATGATGTTCATCCGTATTTCATGTTTTGTGTCTAAGGAAGAAAAAATTAAGGCAAAACTGAACAGAATGATGCGGAAACAGAAGAAAAGAGTCTACAGCAGTCTGATAGAGACAATTGAAGACATTATGGAAGAAGGCTACAAGAGTAAGAAATAAGATCAGAGATTCACAACTTGGCACTAAAACACATAGTTATATTTATCATTATTCAGTAAGAGAAATCTGATTGGAGCTTTCTGTCTTATTGTAGAGGCTGCAGAATTTGAAGGAGAAGGCGTGCTGTACAACATGAGGGAGACTATTGAGAACCATGTGCACTCAAAGAAGGACATGTTTGAGCTGGCAAAAAATACCATGTTGGAGAAGTTGCACAGTTTGATGGTTTGTCATGTTTTATGAAGAAATATTATGACCGTATTTTGTTATAATTCACCCAAAGGCTTTTTCTATGTTTAGCTGGAATAGAGTTACACAAAAATGTATGTTTCCATTTATATTTTAAATCCAGCCTGAGAAACCGAATTTCCCGGAGGAACCCACCCGAGGGATTAATCAAGTTTTATCTATCTATCTAAACCTGTAAATGTAATTTTATTTGACTTCAACACATTTTGATCTGTGATAAGTAATTACAATTTTTAAAATAGGTAAACATCCTGGAGATTCTGAAGAAAATTATGAAGGAATCCATTGAACGTTCATTTAAAACTGATGGGAGCTCACTCCCAGGTAAACAGGACAGTTTGCTGTAATTACATTTGATAAAACTTCCTTCCTTTTCTCTTTATCTTTACAGTCTTGCAACTGATAGCACAGTCTGTTTACCTATTTGTCTATCTATTTTTAAATTAACTTATAAATTACTGAGTGACACTGTGACTCTGGCGGGAAACAATTAAAAAATGTTTTGTTTTTCAGATGTTTCAACAGAACTTGAGATGGTGAAGAAATATTGTGATCAACTTGCAGCCAGTCTAGACGATGAAACATCACTGGGTAAATCCTTAAATGTCATCATCAGTATTACATTAAATGTTTTAAATTAAAAAAAATGTCCTTAATGGAACCAGTGGAAACCAAAGTTTCTATTTGTTATCGCTCTTTGTTAAACCTTTTTTTCTGTTTTGGATGTTTCAGATTTGCTGACTGGGTAGAAACAGCAGAAGTCTGGACACAAACAGGTTTTCCCAGAGGAAGTGCTGATTAAAACAAAAAATCATCTTTGATTGATTTTGTCTCAATCATTTTCAGTTGTTTTTGTGTGGTCTATTTAAAAGTTGTTTGGTGACATTTGATTTTGATTTTGAGAATGTCTGTATCTTTAATGATTCAAATCTTGAGGCTGACAGAGAAGTTTGAGGAAAAACTGAAAGAGATTTACATTACATCACTCTACATATATTTCAAATCTATTTTAATGTTTTTATTTTATGAATTAAGTTATGGCTCATTCAGATGCCAATGACAATTATATAGCACATTTCATTACATGTAATATCAGTCTACTTGACACAGAAGACAAAAACATGGTAACACTTTATAATACAGCCCACAACTAAGGTGTAATTCCCCTGTAATTAAATGGAATATCAATGTATTTTATCTAAAATTACAATTAAAATTGTGATTGTATTTACCTACAAATATTTAAAGGTAGGGATTTCTGAAATGTTTAGTACTATAATCTAATGAATCCTAAAATTGATCTTGTAAACTTTGAGACAGGATTGGTCAGTTAGGGTAAGTAGCTCCATCTCCATGCAGCTACAGGACTAGTTTTATCCCTCTACATTGTGTCCATCTTTTTCCTCAATTTCAGTAGTTCTTTTCACTGTGGAATTAATTGTCTGATTATGAGATTAAAAATAGTTTTTCATCTCAACCTTTCACACTCAAATATGTGTTTTTGACAGGTTTTCATACATTAGAGCCACAGCAGAGGGTGTTTTTCTTGAAAACAATATCTGAATTAGGATAAGATGGATTTGTGTATGAGAAACACAACTTGTCATAGATTTATTTGTAAAAGTTTTGTTTCAAGGACACATTCATACTTCTTGTCATGCTCTTTAATTGTAAGTTTCTTGCTCACAACAACATTTCTGACCTGTCATCTATGTTTATTCTTCACAAAAAAATATTACATAAACATTGTTTTGGCAGTAACATCAGCAGACTCTGTTGTGATATTTTGACAACATTGTGTGCTGTTAACAGAATTTGACCTCTGTCACACCTAACAGCCATTGTTGTTGTTATGCAGGTCTTTCCAAGTATCCTGTGCCATTTGTGTCCCCACAAAAGAACTGGGTGTATTTTGTATAAAAATATATTAACACATTATTTCTAAAAGCTTGTCTTAAAATGTTAATCCTAATTTTCCTTTGCAATAAATTCTACATTTCAGGAAATATTCTTTTCTTTTTTTAGCATGAGTATCCTAAAACGGCATCATTTTTGTTTAAGTTCAGTTGTTAATATAAGTTATAAAAATCTGACAAAAACATTTGACCTTCTTCATTACAGTTTTACAGCCACACTCATAATATTATAGCCTGATGTTATTTTATTCCACTAAGACATTTTTCAATGCTTAAAGTCATTGAAATAACTCCCTGAATAGTCTTTACTCCCATGATGCCAGGTCTCTCTTGAAAATGAGATTTTTAATCTCAATGAGATTTTTTACCTGGATAAATAAAGGACTAATAATTACTCTTATGGAAATCCTTCTGAATTGGAATTGTTTTTTGTTTTTTGTTGTTTTTGTTTGTTTACTTTCTTTTGTTTTTTGAGGGAAATTGTCAAAACAAAAAGAACCAGAATAAATATCAATCTTTTCTCAACCTTTTCCTCCATTTTTCTGAATGATTCACAAATGTGTTAAAGCATACCCTGTCCACCTTCTTATGGTTATTTACAGTATAAACTGATACTGCATCTCATAAGTCAGTGATTCTTAACCACTGGGCCGTGAGCCACTCCTTGAGGGCTGGAAAAAATTTTTATTTTACACCTGTGTCCCTGTCCATTATAAATAATTTCACTTTCAATACAGCTTCCCACCACTTGTTGGGGGTTGTTTAATCAGCCTCAATAAGCAAGCAGAAGAAGATAGTCTGCCCGCTGTTTACAAATAGCAAAATATATGGAGAAGTTCTTAAAATGCAAAAATGAAGATAAAAGTGACAACCCCCCTTCCCAAAAGGCAACATTTTTGCGCAAGTACAACCTTGACTTCCTGAAGTATGTGTTTGTGAACGGAGGAAACGAGGCGGACCTGAGAGCCCAGTGTGCGAAGTGTGGACTAATGCTACCCAACGAAGCAGTGAACTGATTTTACCTGTTGCTGTATATATGTGCCATGAACTGATCGGAGAGGCTGCTGCAAAGAAGCTACTGACCATCCCACTCTCAAACGACACTGTGAGCCACCGTATTACAGACATGGTCTTAGACATACAGCATCAGCTTCTGGAAAGACTAAAAAGTACTACATTTTTCTCTTTGCAACTAGACGAGTCCCTTTTTTTCTTGTCTCTTTTGCTGTAGTAAAATTGAATTATTATTATTTTTATTATTAAGCTTGATTGAACCTTTCAATTTCTACTTGCAGTTTGATTTGTTTCATGAATTGTTGACCTGTTTGGCATTTTTTTTATGTCCAGGTTCACATACAAGTAATAAATAAATGTCTTTGTGATTATTACATTGCATTACATCATCATCCTGTTTATTTGGTTTTAGTTGTTAAAATGAAGTACATTTGATTTAGTTATTAAATATAAATCAAACCAAAAGCAACCTCAGTTTATTGAATACAGTGTTAACATCTGAATGGGCCCTGGGCCACTTTGTAGTGAAAAAGTTGGGCCCCGAGTAAAAAAAAAAAAAAAAAAAGGTTAAGAACCCCTGACATAAGTAATAATGACTAATTTAAGCATTAAATGTCTTCCTTATGCATGAGCTTCATTTGAAAAATTTGGGTTTGTCAACACCCCCAAAAATCATAAATAAGTAACAAACCAGTATATATATATATATATATCTATATACCTATATATCTATATGTCTATCTCTTTATATCTATATACAGATATAGATAGATACAGATACAGATATATAGATATAGCAGCTGGATGGTGTAGTGTTAAAACTATGCAAACTGTATAAGTGAGCAGATTCCTAACATGTTGAGCTGTCTGTTGTGATGACCTCTTTTTTCTTCTTTTTTAATGTTTTGTTTTCCAGTTTACTGTAAGTATACATAAAACAATGTTTTTGTCTTGTTTTTAACCCATAACATTTGTAAAGTTTTATCCCTTTGGGTTGTGTAAGACAAAAACAAAACACTGTCTGGCAGGTTGCTACCGCTCTTCCAGCCACTCCCATCTGCGCTGCACAAACACCTCCTCTTCCTGCTTTTCTCAGTTCTCCGTTCTGCTTTTCTCTGCTCCCGCGTTACTCATGTTGGATTTACCTTTCTATTATATGTATAGGTGCAGTTGCACCTGAGCAGTCTGAGCCACACAGTTCCAGTTTGTTTTTAATCGTATCTGTTTGTGGACATTGCTCTTTGCTTGATTTTTATTTTTCCCGCCTGTTCCCTGTTTGTGTCTCACTGCTTCCCTCTGTTAAGGGTTCAATATTGAGAGAAGAATCCATAAAAACCACAGATCCAGGCGTGTGCAATTTAGACGGCATTTTAATGAACACATGTGTGAGTTCAACAACCCAATCAGTGTTGAACTGTCTTTCTCATATTCAGACAACTGTTTTATGGGGTTAAGAATTGTACAGCCCCCTTTTCTGTTACTAGGCAGATTTACGTCACACCAAAACCACAATGACTTTTAACATAGAACATCATCTTCGTGTCGACGGCTGATGCTTCCTGTCTCCATTCTCGCTGTCGCTTATCTCCCGGAACATCAGTTGCACTTCCTCTAAGTACTTGACACACTTCTGCATTTCTGCCCTACCAAAATAGACCTGTTATGGTGTGTGTGTGAGTGCGTACACGTGCAAGGGCGCGTGCATGTTGTGTACTGCGTACGTGTCATGACCTCTCACTATTTGTCTGTCTGTGCGTGCAGAGTTTGCATCTGCTTTTCTGATCCTTAGTTGACCTTAAACTGAACTTTCCCCTATCAGTGATTCCTCTAACTAAGTGTGTGTTAATCAACGATACATGCATAACACCCTGCTCTTTGGCTTGCAGTCACTCTGCTTTCGGTTTCACTTCTGCAAAACATGCTCTGCAGACGCGTTTCGTTTCCTGTCTCATTTTAGCCCAGAGAGTATTTTCCTGTCTCTGCCCTCTACACAGAGATCATAAAAGCATTAATAACATTTAAATTATAGATTCAACAGAACCATTTAAAATGGTTCTTCTTTGGACCTGTAATAAAGACTAATATAATACCAATATATTTGAACATCTGAATGCATCTAAATGCAACCTCACTATTAATACTGAAATGTTAATGATGATTATAAAAATAGCAGCAACTAATAGCAGGACAATATTTCTATTCCTGACACTCCCTCTCTTGACCTCTTGACCACAAGAGGTCACCATACTGTGTGTTAGGTCACTCCTTGGCCCATTCAGCTGCTCCCCTGTCCATCCCAGACATCATGGACATTAGGATCACTGTTCTTAGCTCTGACCCTCTCTTGGCATCCTGTGACTTAACAAATCAGACAACCTCATGTCATCTAGGTGGTCTTAGTTATAAAATGCCCGCTCCCACTTGAGAACACTTCATGCTTAAGTGGTCTCTGCTCCTCTTCTGGGTCCCACTCTCTTCTGGGCCTCCTGCAAAGGAAACAGAACCCTTCCTCCCTAGTACGGCTTCCCTGCCTTATGTCCCTCAATTGTCTTCTTCATTCAAACCTAATGTTACTCAAAACATGAACCTAATTTTGTATTTGGTTTTTGACTTTTATTTTCAAATCTTAATCAACCGTACTCAGCATTTGTAAAACTCTTCAAGCACTGCCTTCAAGAGAATCGAAGGAAGCACGTCTCTGCATGTGCTTCCTCTTTGCTCCTTATCTGATCACCAACATCCTGTGCACAAAACTGTCACTGCTGCAAGGGCCTCTCATCTAAAGTCACCTCTCACAAGCAAAATCATCATAAAATCATTATAAGGGCTTATTCTACTAAAAGGATCAAAGAAAAACAACCATTTTAATCAACTAAGTTTAAGCATATAATCAATTACTCCTAAATAACTTTCATCATAGCTAAAAGCTCCCTAGGAACAACTTCTGTGTGTTGACACTAACTTCATTTTAACACTCACAGTTCCTGTGTTATAACCTGTTGTAATATATCATTTTATTTCATTTTACTACTCTTACTGTAATGGTACATTCTAATTATATTTTATCAGTCATTATATTTTATCAGTTTTAACCAAAATACATAAGCTTTTCCCCCCTTGGACCTGGTTTAAAGCAAAAACTTGATCCCTTCAACAAGTATTTGTTATCCTGTAACTGCATTTTATATAAGAGGACTAATTTAGAACTGCATGTGTTATCTCCATATTTTACATGTCACACAGTTTAGTTACAAACAAAACTCCTATTCAGTTAAATGCTAAATGGATTTCAGGCCTTTTGCCTGGAATCAATACTGTCATGTGTCTTAATGAACTCTATATGTCTGTAAGCGTGTGCAATCCTTCAAAACTCAGGTCATTCTCACAGTAGATTGGCTAATCATAACGTTAACCAAAAGTTTATGACCCTCAAGAGACGACTCTCTGAGCCACAACTCCGTCAAAGGCACAAAAATGCAATGTGTATGAAAAATCATTTCTACATATATAATCTCCAATATTATTCATTTGAGTCAGCGAGACTTTTAACATCCTCATATAAAAGCTCTCCTCTACCCTAAAGCCTACCTTATAACAACATTCTAGCATTATGTCACTGTTACAACTTATCCTAAAATCAAAAGAAAAATCCCACATTTTCTACTCATAAAATGTTCACTATTTTCCCAAAGCATATCCTTTATTCCCACAGTTTCCCCTTTAAGTTTTGTATACAACTTCTTATGAACACCGCATTTTATCTTCTAAACCTAATTCAGTTCATTTTAATCCTTTCTTTTAACAAATCCTCAGTTTTACTATATCTAGATTATCAAACAACCCCAATCATTATAAAATCCTAGTAAAACCCTTTCAAATTAAACAAATTAAATCTTAAATCCCTCTCTTTTTGACACATCTCATGTGGCAAAAACTCAACATGCTCCACCCAAGCTTAACAAATTAAAAGGAAAAAAGGTTAGTCATTTCATTTCCCAGAACAGCTCAGCAATTCTCCTCTCCGGTGTTTTGCTTCAGCCCTGAAAACCTGTGTTTAAAGAACAAAATCAATTTAATCATCATGTCAAATCTCCTTCACTCGTTGCTCCATGCAAGGTCTGGATCCTTGGAACTTCCTGAAAACAAAACCTGTAGTTTACATTTCATACTCAACTCTCCCTTTATGATCCCGTCTATGTCATAACAAAAATAAACTTGAACAGAACAGTTATTAATCCTGAGTTACCTCAGTTAATGGTAACTTGAATCTCATCAAACAATGTTTCCCTTTTAGCATTTAGCATTCTCCCAACAATATAATGTAATCCCATAATCTAACCCCGTAAAAGAAATTTTCTCAAAGCAAACATCAGCATCCCAAAATCAGCCTCCCAGATTTAAGTCTCCCACTTGTCCTGCCTATGGCAAAAGCAAAACAAAGCATCCCCTTTCTTTTCCTCACATGATAAATCTGTCCACATTTATTCATTCCCACCTTAGTCCAGTCACTCACATTCACTCACATGCATTCACATGATATTTTTGCTGATCTGCAGCCTCCTGCGCACGTCATCAGATGCTCCACATCAGCAAAATGAGCTCAATCATTTGTTTTATTTCGTTTTCCTTTTTAGGAAAATAGTT